>NW_024067179.1:0-104201 GCF_015039405.1 Cantharellus anzutake
GGCACCTGCGAGTCGTTACGATACGCAGAGATCGCCTTAATAGAATCGTACACGTGGTCCAGGCAGAGCACGGCGGTCCACAACTTGTCTTTTGTTGTGTAGTCCACGGAAATTTCGTGGTGCATAACCATCTCCCAACGCATTTTGCCAGGGATGGCGTTCAGGAAAGGTTCATTGAACGTTGCCTGGTCAGGAGGTGTGATCATCTCCTCAGCTGCATGATACAGCTGGTTATAGAAGTGTTTGATTCCCTTTGTGGAATTGTATGAAAGCATTTTGAACACTTTCATGGATGCTACTGCTGCAGACTTCTTGATGAAGGTGCAGATAAGGATCTCCAGTAGATCCCAGAATGGGGGAGTCACCCCGTTCTGCACTCCAATGCATATATAGTGCATTAGGAGGTCTTGCGCCTCACCTTCAATGGCAGTTGTCAAAGTGTGGACGTGAAACTCGTTATAAGCTTCACCCTTCCACCCACACGACGACATATAGGCTAGCCAGGAGTGCAGCCAGTTGTTGAATATTTTTGAGTTATTCTCTCCAGACCATTTGATGGTCGGAGTTAGTCCCTGCATCTTTTTGAGCAGTTCTGGGCGTACATGCAGGCAGTGGCTGCAGGATTCGAACCTCCACACTTCGGCGTGCAGATTCAAGAAGCTGAGTCATGAACTCAGATGGATCAGGCACTACTCGTGCCACAGGTGCTGCGTATGAATGCATGGTTGAGTCAAACAAACCAGGTCGTACAGATGAGCGGTTTGGAAAATTGGATGAAGGCTCCCGTTTTACTTCGGTGCCAAATGGGTCAAGAAATGGTGGGTTGGGCCAGGATGAGCCACCCTCACCACCATCCTTGTCATCACTGTCCCCACTCAGATGGCAGGGCCTTCTTCCTGAGTTAGACCTGACTTGGTCTACACACCTCTTGCTCCCTTCTGGAGCCGCAGGCGGTTGTGAGAAACAGTGGTAATTATCCAGCACCCATCTGAGTGCTGTGCTGTGGGACAGTCTATCGGGGTTTTCACCGTTTGCCCCACGACCCACATTGTATACAAATTGCCGCATCTGTATCCAGATGGGCGTTAAAGTCGAAAGTGGATTCACTGAGACTACGCTCAGCGAAGATTGGTCTGACCTTGGCGGGCTGCCCACCAATGTCATCTGCACGATCCTGAACGTAGATTGGGCGTTTTTTCCGTGTGTAATAATCGTACAGAACACTGGTGACTCCCACGTCACCATCTTCCTCCTGTATTGTCTCCACAGTGGCCTTCATTGGCACTGCTTTCTTTCTCCTGTGGTCAGGAGGGAAATTACGTGTTTGAGTAGCGTCAATGCGTGGTATTTTCACCCCACCGTTCGTGGGTTGCGATGACAGAATGAACGGTGTGGGCACGAAGCCTGGCCTGAAATGGGATGGAGAAGTTCCACTCTCCCCTGCAGTCGACGATCCAGCCAGTTGTCCTGGGTCGATCTTCCTACCTTTCCCCTTGGCGCCAGTGGTTACTGGCACCGTTGACAGGGTAGGTGGCTTAGTTCCACTAAAGATGGGAACAAATTGTCCATCAGATTCTTGTACCTCGATGGACGGGCGTGAACTTGTCACCTCTGTGATGACGGCAGAGACAGTGGGGATCCCTTCAGGTATGGGGACCCCAATGATTGGTTGACCTGTTTGATTAACAGGGACTACAGGGACCTCCTGGGGCGCTTGCGCCTCCACAGCGGGTTTAGTGATTGGTTGACCCATTTGATTAATGGGGACTACAGGGACCTCTTGGGGCGCCTGTGCCTCAACAGCAGTTTTTTTCGTCTGGTCAGAGACAACAATAGGGTCCCCACCCGTTGTTGGGTTCACTGGAGGGTTTGCAGGTGGGTTATCCACCATTGCTGCGGGTGGCTTTGGCTTGTCGCGTCGAGAGAGTGCGAGGAGAATTTCGTTTAATTTCTCATTAAGTCTTTCCTCCACCTTAATGATGTTACGATCTAGACGAGCGATGTTATCGCTATTCCCAGAGATTTGGGTATTCATGTTATGGACATCGCCCCTCAAGTCGGCGATGTCGTCGTCGACTTGGTCAATGCGATTTCTTAGTACTCATGCCATTTCAGACGCGAGGGAGTGGGTTGGGGATGGAGGATGTGACGTGTGCATTGGGACGTATGCCGCAAGAGTCTCAGCTGCTAGGGCTTCAGACGTTGTGACTTGGTCAACATCTCTCATGTAAGTGAGACACGTCCCTGGGCCCTTGCAGGCCCAGATCACCACCATCACTTGAGGTGGTGTCATCCTCCGCCCTACGGCCAGTGGAGGGGCCGGCTGTGTTGGCGGGAGCGTTGGACATACTCCTGGTGTTGTATTTCCATGACATCAAGAAGATGTGTTGAGTCGTTCAACAAGTTCGCATGAGAACTTGATCAAAGTTGCACGTTGTCAGGGGCCAACGATGCGCACATTGCCAAATGGGGTTTTGGCACCGGTAACATGGTGCTGAGAATGGAAAAGAGAATATAGCATAAAAAAGTGAAAGGTATCTTACTAGTTTGGGGACGGTAACGTTCCATTCCCCCATTCGCCTCAGGCCTCAGTTGTCCGTCTAATTATACGCTTTGATTTGCTGCATATTAACAGGGTAGAAGTAAAGGCTGATCTGCCTTTTACAGCTACCCCGAGGGTTTATATACAATCTAATGCATTCTTGGCACAAATAAATAGAGAAGCTTCCATGATGCTAAATTAGCATTGCGACATAATTATTACACAACACAACATCAACTGATGTTGTGAGCGGAATATAGACATGGGCCAGGGCCTCACATTTGCCCTCCCTACCTCCTTTCAGTTATACCGCAGAGGCTAACCCATGGCCTTCAGTACCGCTCCATTTCCATCATCCCCTTGTCTCTGTTTGGATGCCTTTGTTCTGATTCAGACCCCCCTTTGATTTCCTTGTGCTTTCATCTCTCCACTATATACAGGCACTTGTACATACTCATTTTGGACCTTCAGTCTAAAATCGACTAGAAATGCCCCCTAGAGACTTCCTGCTCACTGCTTCTGAAATTAAGGACCAAATGGACAAACAGCAATGGCACAGCGCTCCCCTTGAGTCGCTGAGGCCAAGGTCCCTCCTTGCTAAGTCTCCAGTTCCCCTCCAGAATCGTCTGCCCCAGCCTAGTTCTAACAACCAAGTCATTTTGGTTGAGTCATATCTGATGAAGTCATCTGGGCAAGTCAGTAGCACTTTCTAGAACAAAAGCTTGTAAATACTCTATTGCATGTAAATAGTGCAAAGCATGGGAAAGAAAGGTCTTGAAAGGTATAAAAGGACCATGATTTCGCTCTTTTTGTAGCCCCTCAGAGAAGTAAGAAAATAGAGTAATATTTCTCTCAAGCACTTCTGGTTCTCACTCCAGTGTGAAAAAGTGATGAGACAGTTAAGTTTGCCACTGTACAAAAGGAAACAACAGTGTGATAAGTGAGATAGGAGAAAACAGTAGGATCTCTCCACACATAGGAGTAATCCTCCCTAAACTAAAAAGTGGTAAAATTAGGTGAATTCTGACTGAGAGCTGAACAGACCAGAGTTGGCTCAGACAGACAGAATTATTTGAACAGCTCTGCAGGATGTTTGATTGTTTGATTTTTCTATAGCACACTGAACTGTTGAAAAAGCAACCCAAACACTAACACAGCACCGTACTTCAACAGGTACACTCCCCCACAACCAGGAACAGGGAAAACTGCACTCTTGGTTCCGCTCCTTCAATGGATATGACAGAGTAGCCTTATAGCTAAGTGTTCACTCACACCGCATACTCTGCTCTGCTTCCTGTAAATACCTCAAATACTGTTTCTGACACTTTGACTGCATGTAGAATTTTTGTAAGATAGGTGATGTGCACAAGTGATTACCCTCCAGATACAAAATATTTGAAAACTAACCAGGCCCTCTGCCTGCAACACAACACTGTTTGACTATTTCTAGGCCCTAAGTTATGTAAAGTACACCCTAAAGAAGACCTCCTGGGTCGCTGAATTTTGATATCTCAACTCAATCAAAATGAGATGATGAAATGGGTGTTGATGCTGGGAATCAACTTTCTTCTCAGTCCCTATGCATTTGAAACTACAATCGAAAAATTAGCTCCCAGCGTTTTGGTGGCCGGGGCATACCAGATCCAATTGAATCAGGAATTACTGATTTCCAAAAGAGGGAAGTAAATGTTAACTTGCCCTTTCTCTGCCTCCACCTGCCTCTGTGCCTTACTCCATCATGCCTATAAGCAAAAAACACAAGCATGCAAATAACCTTGGACACTTCTCCCAGGAGAAGTCAAATAATTGTGAACTGGGACCATCTCACCTGTTTTCAGAAATTGCACACTAATGTTCCTATTGAAGGATTGAAGGATTAGATGGAATGGGCTCAGGTGCCTTTCCAGATCATGGGAGCTTCTTGGATGGGACTAGCAGCAGTGTTTCATTTGGTGTTGGCACTGGAGAATGTGGCTCGGTTGACTTGACTGGTAGTCCTGACTCTGATAGCGACTCTGATATAGATGAAATATCAAACCCCGCAATGTCATCCGAAAACACATTTATTCAATATCTTCATGAGTCTCAGACTGTCAGAGACCAGAAATGGGATGAAGGAGACGTCCCTGTGGTGGAGGGCTTTGGCCTCAGTGACTTAGACCAGGAGCACTGTGCCTAGTTACACATCCATGCCCTAATTTACTAACTGGCAATGAGAACTGGAAGGGGGAAACTCTAGTCAATTTTATCACTGGGGTGTAACCTATCTACAAGTTATGTATATATAGTTACATAGAGGGCAGGCCCATGAATGGTGGGACCGAGCAGAGCGGAGCTAACAGAGTTACATGTTAGCTGACTGAATATTCCCGATGAGTCCGGTTATGGGGTTAGTGGAGTGGCAGGCTATAACCCAGAAACAGAAAGGAGGGATCAGCCCGAAGGTAGGCTTGCAGGGCAAGCAAGTGAATTGCCCAGCAGAGGTGGGAGTGCGCTAGCGGACATCGGAGCTGTCTGGAGGCCTTCGGGACTCCATACTTAGGGAGGTGTAGGTAATATATTGGATTGAGGGGGTGGTGACCATCAAGGGAGTCAGAGGTGATTGTGGAATATGGAGGCTCCAAGGTTAGTGATGAAGGAGTGGAGGTAATCCAGAAGGACCAGAGGTAGTGAGGATGATGGCTGTGGATGGATATGACACAGACAAAGCTTGGTTACCTGGCCAATGTCTGTGGCAAGATACCCAGCAACAAAGTGATATACCCTGGAAAAACCATAAACAGCACCTGGTCTGAGCGCAGTCTATGCTGGGATAAGGCAAAAGAGAAGGAGGTTCATAAGGGACTCCAGGAGAAGCCAAGGAAGACCACTATTGATGGAAAGAAAAGTTCCTTTATAGCCGAATCATTTCTAAAAGATAACCATTTGTAATTAAGGCGGTGTAGAGCATAGCTTCAGCACTACAAGATCCCGCTAAGATCGGCCCAAAAGACAAAGAAATGAATTACCTATTGCTGAGTCATGTCCTAAGTCCATTATTAAGCTTACACAGCCCAAGCCCCTATATCATTCTAGAACTATCTATAATACAAATGTAGCACATGTAACTAGTGCAAGGCGTGGGAGTAGAGAGGCCTCTGAAAAGCATAAAAGGCCGCCGCTTCTGCCCCCTCTCAAACCTCAGGTAGAAATAAAAGTTTAATTCTCCTCACCAGTGGTTGGTTCATTTGCTCCAAAAGATAAAAGCAAATATTAGTTGTTAGCTAATATAAAACTAACACATCACTCTAAGCGTGAGTTAGGGTCAGTTAGACACAGCTGAACAAAAGTGTCATAGTGAGAATTAGTGAGAATTTGGTGGAGGGACTTCTTAATTGAATAATCTCTCAGCAATATTTGGTTATCACACCACAGGAGAAAAGTGAGCGATCCTGAACCTGCTAGATAACTAGCACGCACTCTAAGCGATAGAAAGAGCAGTTTGGTCACTCCTGTATTGAGTAACATTTATTGCGGAATTATTTTATTAGTAGTTTTCCTTCAGTAAATTATCAGGAAAATCATGTCCTACTGAAAAGTGGTATATCTAGGTGTAATATTGACTAGAAATCATAGTAAAGTCAATATAGAATTTTATCCATAGACGATCTATACGTCAGGTGAGATCGTTGGGGGGTGTTTATTGTTGTTTAGACAGTGAACAATCATATATTTGGCAACCAAAACATGGTCAGTACGCAAATCAGCACAAACTCTAATATCGTTATTGGATGTAGGAAACTGGTTACATAAGGTGATCCAGCTCCGCTCCTTCAGCGCGCTCTGCTTGGTCCCTCAAGAATCCATCATGTGTCACAACTTGGCCAAATGTCCCTTTAATGCGTCCACCATCCTCCTTCGACTTCTCTGCTTCTTCCCATGCTAAGAGCTGTGTCTGAGCTTTAGACACATACATTCCCCCTAATGCCAACTGGGCATTTGCTGCATCCACTGCATCAACGGCTCTCTCCACCAACACTTGGGCCTTCCGAAACTCATGCCGCATTTCTTGGTTTTCTTGCACTAATTCGAGGCAAGTCTTGGATCCTGAGTCGCAATTGTCTGCAAGATCCCATTTAATTGGGGGTAGATCACTAAGTTGGCCATATGCACGTTCAGGGAGTTTGAATGTTGAACGGAGAGGCGAGGAGGACACAATGGAATTTGTGGATGAAGAAAATGACATAATATGTTCTAGGTCATTGATGGCACGCTTCTTTGCTCAGGCATGAGCTGGGGGAAAGGTAAGAGTCTCATTGGGGCTGATGGTGGTATTCTCGGTGCTGAACATCATACACCCGGTGCCGGAAGATTGTGGTGATGTGTGGAGATTGTGGGTTGGGATGTTTGTGATTTGAGAGACAGCAAGCAAGGTGCGATTGATGATTGGTCCATCACTTTCATCATCACTAACCTCATTGTCTGGAACATTACTTCCACCTGGGTACATTCTAACATCCTGCAAGTTGTCCATTGGTGAAGGTGTGCATTCCCGTTGGTATTTATGAGACATCAGCTGACTGTGAAAGTGCATAATGCGCTTAACAGGTGAGGCCACAGGGAGAGGAAGATCTCCTTGGGTGGAATGTTCAATACTCGGTGCAAGTTGTTCTGGGTGGATGACACTTGGGTTGACTGGATAGACGCCAGTTACATGGAAGCTGGTGATAATGTGAGCTGGGGTTATGGTGTCTGTCCATGCTTGACCGAAGACTGATAGAAATGAGGATTTGTTTAGCTTCCTTGGGAAGTTTTGTAAATTAAAAGTGTCACACTCCTTTGAGAAGCCCCGCTTTAAGAGGGAGAATATAACAACATCAAGCCCCTGGAGAACGTGTGTTGTGTGTGCAGGATAACATATAGCAACAATGTTGTGGTTGCGTGCATATGTTATGAAGTCCAGACTGTAATGTGAGTTATGTCCATCCACTACCAGGAGATGGTAGCAGCCAGCAGCCTTGTGTTGTGTAGACTCGTTAAAGGTTTGAAGCCAGTCTAAGCCAATCTCATTGTCTGTCCACCCCTTTTCTGATACAGTGACTCTAGAACACAAAAATATGAACACACATTCCATGTAATGAATGGGTAACTTACATGGCCTGCAAAGGATTATCCTTCAACCACTTTGAATTAACATTCTGCCCCTTAAAAATAACAACTGGAGGCACTGAAGTGCCATCTGCACAGACAGTCACAATCACACTGACATTCTCGCGATTCCCATCGCGTTGAATGTGTGCCCTTTTTGTCATCCTGCATGCAAAGACCTTGACCCTTTCCCCAGTCCCAAAAGGGAAGCCACTCTCATCCATAGCATAGACATCCTCATGTCGGAAATTGAAATGATTATACTGAGCTTGTAATAGTTGGAACCAGTGTTGGACAGCTGTTGGATTTACAGCACCACCCCGAGTACTTTCGAGATTGGCACTCCACTTGGGTTGAAGTTGGTCTTTGTTGCATACTAAAAACCCATCAACCCAATTTTTGCCAAGCTTGGTGAGGGATGGGTGCCGTATCTGGGCAACTTCCAATGCATACTCAATTACACGACTGCGGGTTGCTGGGAATCCACGGTCAGACATAAGAAGAAGAAAGTCTACAAGTGTATCACTCTCCACCTGATTCAACCATGACTGGTTTATTGAGGCTTCAAGGCAACTTTTCCCACCATTGAGCCTCCACATGAATGTTGGATAGGACATTCGACAACTTGTCGATACTCCACAATTGGAAGCATGTTCCCAAGCACTGGCCGCTTTTTCACCCTTCTGCTTTGTGCATAGAATCTCAGTTCTGTATGAAGTCAGGGTTTTCTGCATGTGCAGCTCTGTTGCCTCAGCTGCAAGATGCCTACGGCGCTCTAAGGAGTCCGCATGCCAGGCCATTTGACAAAACAAGCAAGCAAGGCAATATCAGCTCCAGGAGAGGCAGGATTGGTGATTAACTTTTTGATTGTTTGGGTAACATGGATGAAAATTATGCTTCCAACTTAGGTTCCGTGTCTCATCAAAACAAACAAACCCTAACACAAATAACACTGGCCTTTTGCCCACTGCCTACATGGATGGCTGTTGGTGAGATGAAGACTGCAACATGAGGCTGTTGGAGAATAGATATCTGTTCCCATCAGTATAGAGTTTAACAGCCTATACCGGCACGGTCAAACAGGCAAGTTGTGTAATGGTAGCACACTGAGAGGTCCTGGTTTCGATGCCAGGCTTGTCCATGATTTTATGTCCTTGTCTTGTGACCTTAACTGTATCATTCAGTTGGATCTCACGGAGTAAGTCCCGTGGGGCAACGTGAAATTTCTTCAGAGGCCGGGGTGGTTAAGTTGCAAACATGGTGACTCTTCGCATTCAAGTTTCTCATGTTTCACCGATTTTTTCCTTTATTTCATGCCCACTTGACACCAAATTTGGTACATGAGTAGTCCTAGCAACCACCTATATCCATGCCGAATCTCACCACATATGATAAAGAACTGAACAAGTTAGGTGATTGTTTCTCATTCGGGGGTGAATAACTGTAAAATTGAAAAGTTTATGAGTTCGCCAGATTTATTGTCTATGTATGTTTTCTCCTTTGGTTGACACAACTTCGGGATGCAGGCGCATCTGCGCGCACTGTAATTCCTACCAAGGTGCCAAATCTTACAGATCTTAGCACTAGCAGTCTATGTACGGCGCTTCGCACCAAACATTATCGCGCCAAACCCAATCGCCGCAGGCTGAGGCTTGTCCAACCAGATAGCAAATTCCCCTCCTGCCATCCGACGTAGTGAACGAGACGTTACCGACGAACCAGTACTGAAAGTTAACCGTAACATTATAGTCACAAACTGTGCCCTGAGCCGTCTCCCCGAGCAGAACACCGCCCCTGCCTTCCGAGCTGCCAGCAAGTACCGCTTCGCAGCTATTGTCTGTGGTGCAAACCTAAGTAAGAGCAAATTTCATTCCAGATTTCGGCTAGCCCTCACCTCCCGACGAAGGGGGAAAGGCCACAATTAGTTCGCGGCCATTGTAGGAAGTGATTGCGCCAACATGGAAATGAGCTGCGACAATGGGAAGTAAGGCAAGCGTGATGATGGCACTCCAGACTCTCATTTCAATTTTTGGCGAAGTGCGTACTGCTGCTGATAGCCAGTGCAGACGGCGTGAGGTAGCTATCTGCCTAGCGTGAATCAGAGAGTAGTCTAAGCCGTAGGTGCTTGGAAGACTGATGAAAAAAAGAAAAAGGAAATCCATCGGAAGTTATATAGCAGTTGAGGCATCTGAAAAGTGTATTGGTTGAGCAAGACATGACGACGCGCCGGTACGCACATCATGCCCATATCGGTTATGATATGATGCCTTTCGACCATATGCTAATTCTGTTATTACCTTAGCTAGTATACCGCCGTGCGGTTGCAATGACAATTAGTTTGGTTTCTCCATTATCCGAGTATCCCCGCTGAGTGCTTCATAACAACAAAGTGAAAATAATCTGCAGCCCAAAATGACGATAGACATACCGGAACTTCGTTGAGCTTGTCGACTCTCCCAGGAGTGGTTTATTTCCGTAACCAATGAGGGTTGCTGGTGACGCCGTTCAGGCTGCCGAGTATGCAGGCGACCAGCCTCTCAATGAATACTTGCCTATTACATTCCTTTTTCCCGAATTCCCGCCACTAGCGGGTCCCATAATTTTCCCTCCTCACTGAGCAAGATGTACATCCTCTAGGATCCCCCTTACAGGCCGGTATGGAAACTGGGTCTTTAAATCCATCTGATTCTAAAGCCCAAGTGCCTCAGGCCTCAGGGTTGTCGTTCCTGCCGAGGCGCGGCGTAGATCGTGAAAACCGTCTGTTGGTTGAGCAAGACATGACGACGTGCCGGTACGCATATCATGCCCATATATATCAGTTATGATATGACACCCCTTGATCATGCGCTACGTGTCTCACGGTTGACAACGTTCCACATGTAGCACTTACGCGCATCTCATTCCTTTATCACTTTTGTCTGATACCCTGTTATTATCTTAGCTACATACTTATACCGCCGTGCGGTTACAATGTCAATCAGTTCGGTTCCCCCGTTATCTGAGTGCCCCGGCTGACTGCTTCACAACAACACCGTCATCGACTAATTAGGTATTTGGATGTAACAACCAACAAGATCGTGAGTGCTACCGAGACGACAACAATATCTCTGCATAGCTGCATAGGATTTGCTAACTGCAATCCTGACTTCGCGAATCATTCAAAAAATCCCAAATATTGCAGAAATTACGGAATGTGAATGCGAATGCTCGTACATTCTAACAAAGTGTAGCTCCCAGGATGTTGTACTTGGCTACCCCCTTAACGATACCACAAAACCTTTAGCATTGGCTCTTCAATGTGCGAGTCGTTTCCATCGGGTCCACAGCATCAATTGGTAGTTGATAGGTGGATCCGGGATCGGACGGAGTCATAGGAATCGGCGCTGCCACTGTCAGTTCCATGGAAACCAACAACCCCGCCTCGGATTTAATTTACGCGGACCGGGATCTGGAGCGTTGAGCCTTCTTAGTAAGCAGTCACGATGCCAATGTGTCATGACGCTCAGCGCTGATCAGATTAATATTGAATGGTCAACTTTGAGAGCGGCAATGTCCCCCTCTACTGTTCCATGTCATGAGGATCAATCAAATTGAACGATACATATCAAGGTCCTCTTGCAACTTGAGCAGTGCGTTCACTGGGCTAATAGGAGCGCCCAACGGAAGAAGTCACTGATATTGCGGCAGTGGGTTGTAGCGGTGGAGCAATTTATCTCCATGACAAAGGCTCAGCCCTTTACAGCGTCGACATTTTTCCAGACACTCCTTGCAATATCTGAGAGTACACTCTTCACTTCATTTGAGGATTCCTCGCGTTCCGCGTCCTCAACATGTCCAACGATAGCACAGTCGCCGCCGGTACTCACCAAGCTAACAAGGGGCAGCTCGCCGAGGACTGGTATCCCCCAATCGGACGCCATGTTGTGGAATGGAGTTGTCGGTCCAAATATCTGATGCGCGTTTGAACACGATGGGCATACGAAATGTGACATATTTAGGACTACACCCAGTATCTAGAAGTGTGTTATCAGTGGGATGTTCGCTTTTCCACATAGGATCATAGTGAAAACTCACAGGGACGCCGACCTTTCGGAACATTGAAACACCTTTTGCTCATCAATCAGTGCCACATCTTGTGCTGTTGAGACAATAACGGCTCCTGCAATGCAACGCCCGATCAGAACATTTGTGCAGAGGCATTGAAAGATCATTGCCATCGACTTTCGCAAGTTGACCGAATATCAATGCCACGTCCCCAGTCCCTGGAGGCACATCGACGACTAAGGCATCCAATCCTCGTCTCGCCAGTCAACGTCGAACAAAAGTCGTTGAGTTGCCTTCTGAACCATAAGTCCCTCCCATACAACGGCAGGTGCATCGCCCGCCGTAGATCTTGGAAGGAACAACCCAATTCGAAGGGTGTGTCCGCGCTGTCATAGCCAACGCCAGTGCAAGATTTGCTATTTAACCATCATGAAAAAAATAGTTTGTCGTACTAAGATGAAGAGATTTGAATATTACTTGCAACTGTGCTTTTTCCTACGCCACCCCCCCATTAGCTACAGCTATTACACATCCAGCATTTGGGATCTGCCTCCTTGGTGAGGCCGTACCCCGAGTAGGAATATAGGGATCGTGGGTGGTGGCTGAGACCCAGATCGCGAAAGTCCCTAAGTTGCCAGTGTCCGACAGACACGCACAGATTGGCAGGAGGACAGCAACACACCAACGGATTTTGATGAGAGGAAGTAAAAAAGGATCCGAATTGCCTTATATAAATTTGCACACATGAAGCCTTCTCGTGATAAGCTTCGGCTGCAGTCCGGCGGGCGATGCAGAAGGACATGGATAACAGAGCGTGGGAAAGGAGGTCGGGACTAGTGCACGTGATGGGTGCGTTGTCGCCGTTGCCCATCGTCCCTTTACTATTACGAAGTCATAGAGGCCTGCCTATCCCTTTACCACTGCCAGGCCAGGTCTCTGCTGTCCTTATTTTTAGTCGACTCTGTTGGGTTTTGGTGATTCAGCTATTCACATCCGAAAGGGGCCCATGACATCTCGGCCTCTGCTTCGCTCCTTTCGTCAACCGATTCGGTGTTATTCAAGTAAGATGGACTCAAATTGCTCACAGAATATCTCGACATCATCGTCTACCCCCCTAAATCAGAACAGACCTCCTTCTCCCCTCATCTCTGGGAAGAAGCCTCCCAATCCATTGACTCACCACCGGCGCCTCCGCCACCAGATGCACCCTCTTCTGACGCGTCGGAGGCCCCACCCCCCATCCCTAGTCTTTCCCTAGCACCTATACAGTTGCCTCACTCCTCCAAGAATCAAGTAAATCCTCGTCTTCTTAACCCATTCCACACCCATGCTTTCTATAAGAAATTGGAGAAAGAGTTTAGTCCTCCTATTGCGCATTTACTGATGCGCGCGACACGCGGTTCGCTGATTGACAAAATATCACAGGCACGGAGGGTGCATGTAGACGTGTTAGAAGGAGAGAACGTGGGCTTTCTTCCTGTTGGGTACTCATACGCTGTGTGCACCAAATTCCACTCCCTGTAGCAACAATACTTGTACCGAGCCGCACTATCCGAACTCCGGACGGAAGTATCGATGAGGACTAGGAATGAATCGATTGCTCTTCAAACATCCGTGGCGAGTATCAAGAAGGAAGTGGAGTCCTTGGCGTCTAAAATGAAGGGGGACCTTGATAAACTAAAAGACGAGTAAGGTTCTCCTTATGAATACCAATCCTGAATAGCTAAGTCCACAGTCGCTCTTAGTGTCCAAATGGATATGGATAATAGAAAAAATGAAGTGAATGTCGAGAAGAAAAAAGCATCGATTGCAATTGAAGTAAGTGCATGACGTAGCGCAGACTTCTTTTGGGGACAGACATTATTGCGCGCATTCAGGAGCTACATCATAAGGCGATAGTACAAGTGTCTGATGTCAGGTGAGCCTCTTGAAAAAGAAAGCTTTCCTCCTCTGCTAATCGTGAATACTAAAGAACGGAGATCGAACAAGCGAAATGGGATAACACAAGACGGGGCGTTCTGATCATTGGATCGTTTGTCTTATTCGCAATGGCATCATGGGAAGTGGCTCCCAAGCCAGAAAAGACAGTCAAGAAATCCAATCCACCTAAGGATGAAGGCGACGCTAATGCGAGCCTCAGCCATGCCGATAAACAATCGAGTGATGTCGGTGCTCAGACTTCCAGTTCTGTTAGATGAACCTAATGATCTCACGATATAATTTAACCACCATGCAAGCTCATCTGTGTTTCGATGTGCCAGCTGCACTTCCGGAACAGGTCGTAAGTATGGCAATCATGCAAACTTGAGAATGATCCACCCTAGTTTGGTCTGTTGAATCGGCTCCTCTAGCTGGGAGTACCTTCCCTGCACATCGTGGGCGTGACTACTGTTCATGCCTGCATGTAAAAAAAAAATCCTAAATACACATCGCATCATGCTTGACCCGATACTAACTAAGCGGCATCGACTTACTGATACCCTATTCAATACGGCCGTGCAACTGCAGAGATGGTGTCGTATACTCTCCGAGTAGCTAATCTTGATAGTGTTCAATAGGTGTTTGTTCGAGCGACGTGTACCTCAACCTTCAACCGTACCCCCGCCGTCTCAAGAAGGTTCTGTCCCATGAAATGAACGCCTCGGGTTCTGAGTAGCCGGTATCTGCGTCGCGTCCCACGGGCTTTGTCAACAGCTCCCA
The DNA here is from genome assembly GCF_015039405.1 of Cantharellus anzutake. Classification (NCBI taxonomy): domain Eukaryota; kingdom Fungi; phylum Basidiomycota; class Agaricomycetes; order Cantharellales; family Hydnaceae; genus Cantharellus; species Cantharellus anzutake. The sequence continues at coordinate 14,414 of NW_024067179.1, forward strand.
TGCAATGTGAGGACTGAGTGAGGTACCAATCGGCCTTCAAGACCCCGCTCCTGTCGTTGCGTTACTCCTGTCCAACGCAAGCTCAGTTAAGCCCGATATGGACATAAGTACTTCTATATAGGATCGACTACATAGAGTTGGGATGCAATTTTTTTCGCTCAACACTCTCGGTCACAAGCCCACCCCCCGCGACATCGCAATGGTCGATCCAGCCTCGTCGGTATCGGATGGAACGACCCGTGGCTAGAGTCACCCTGCAACACCCCAAACTCTGGAACAGCATCGCTCAAAAATTATATGTCCTGCCGTTGTGGAAAAGGGCTTACGCGACAAACGTTCCTCAACAAAGCCATCTATCTTAGAAAGCATTCACTCCCTCCAGGCTCGATGACCCCCCTTACGGCCATAGTATCAGAGCGGAATGGAACTCACTGGCATACCCGTATGGCCCAAGCATCGTTGACGCGTTGACATATGCGAGCTGCAGCTCATTCGGGGTTGTTCTTGGTGCGTTCTACCGCGGCTGCGCTAACACGTAACAGCCATATCAGAGGATCTATATGTCACAGCACATCCCTCCCACGTCCCAGCATCATGAAGGCAATCTTCGACGCTCCGCTGCGTCACACATGTGTTCACCAAGTACTCCGTGACGGGATGACAGTGTGCCATTGACAAACGGTTAGTTCTCAGTCGTTCCCACTCGAGGTGAAAGATTGCCCCTTGAGCCTAGTAGCGAAAATGTGCATCTACTTTTTCCCATGATACAGAATTGTAAACGGGTGCCGCAAATCTACAGTGAGCGTTTTCTAGTGCGGGAAAAACAGGGGGGCCGCTTACGTGGCAACTTCGTGGCCGTAGGGCCCAATGTCTGCGCCTCCCCACCATCTGGAGCGGCGCCATCTAAGGTGAAAGCTATTTGCGCTATCTACTGAAGTAGAAACCATTTTGTCAGGTCAGAGGGTGCTCTGGGCAGGCCGTGAAATAATTCGTCCCTTCCACACACCCACACACAAGTTGAATGCTGTCGAGAAGTGGCGAGTTATCGCGTGTTTGGATTACACATGTACACATTACATAACCCCAGTTATACATCCCTAGAATCGGTTCACCTAGCTGGGACAACTTCGCCTCCGAGTGTTCATACTTTCCGCTCTCGGACGGATGCTTGAACGTACAACAACTTCGTCGACGATGAGGCTCACAGAGCCGCTGAAAGTCAAAAGGTACCAGTTTGGACAACGCCTTTTCGGTCCACACACTGCCAAGCAGGGGGCCGAGGAAATGACGTATTACATAGCAGTCACGTTGGCTCGCACGTGAGTAACTTGATTGGATGACGGGCCGAGAAGGGCCCGCTCTCGTTGAACCGGAATACTTAGCCGAAGATAAGTGCATCGGTTACCGACAAAAAATTGGTACGTCCGATTTGTGATCACCGAATACGACAATTACAGCTGGCGACAAAGAATCTGCCTATCAGATATGATATATCCTGTAATTGCCGATTTGGGAAATTAATGAGCGCTGGTTGCCATGTAAGGCTAAGGCAGCTGCCATATTTGGGTTGTCACAAGACTCACTTGACTGACTGAATCAAATCCGATCCGGCAGATTCCTTGTGCAAGCCGATATATTGTCAACAGAAGCGCCCATGGTCGGTGCAATAACCGTAAAAAAAGCTGTGGATCACAGGATGCCTTTCCCAGTTTAGCGCCCGGTCCCTCGTCCCTAAGATGCTCAATCGTGATAGCTCTACCTTACTGTGCATGACAACCAGAGATGAAAAAAGGGCACATAGAAACAAGTTCAACCTAGGCATCATACCAGCCTCTATAGATAGGAAACAACCGGTGACCTGGGTTGAGTTCAGCACGATCCCGGCGATCTGAGGATCGACATGTATGGATCCTTTGGGGAGAAGAAATAGACACATACATAAGTAGTCACTACAAGTCAATTTACAGAGCCCTGGGATGGCATCAGGGCAAAACGACACATTGCAACGGACGAATCGTTCACGCCACAAACACATTCCCATAACATTGCCAGCCATATGCATCTGAACTACCCGTTAAGTAAACTTTTCCGGTTCAAATGTTTTGTCGACGATAGTTAGAGCCTGAGTACGTACAGCTCAGGCCAGGCGGGGCGAGTTACGATAACTAGGGTGCCCTTCTGAAGTCGTGATAAGCCTCCTGCTATATGTAAATCGCGAGAGTTGTTCCCGATATATTTCAATCAATTAGATGCACTGAAATTTTTTTTTGTCACTAGATGCCGGAGATTGTGTGGGTGGGGAGAGTGAGGGCTGATCCCCCCGGATCCCTTCGTTTGAACTCGCCAGCAGACACGTCCACGCTTTTAATTTGAGTCGTGACCGGGAATCTGGACAGGTTTAACAGGCTAGTATTACCATGAATATGGGCCGGCGCCCTTATCCCGTATCTCCACAAGGGAAGCCCGTGAAATTACCTTGCAGTCGCACTGGTGTGCCATTCGGGCGTGCTTGGGAGATCTGGTAAACGGGTGGCATTCGCGTGACCACCAAGCGCCCTCGTAAAGTGCTGTGGGATTGCGTGAGCAATGTTTCCACGTCCCTGTCGTGCTCCTGGCCCTCACGGTTGGCAGAGTGAACCATCCCATGACCTGGGAACCCAAGAACAAGCCTTCAGTCAAATAATTTGTTCTATTGACGCTCAGCTAGTATCGTTCGAGTTCACTGGAGGGAGACACCTGATCATGCCAAACTATTCTCGCATGCACCCTTCGCCTCGCCAGGACAATGCTTCCCGAGACTGTCAGGCTTGTTATTTGATTTCCAATAGCTGCTAATGACCTATGACGACGAGTCATGTTACAATGGATTCGCGTGTGCGTATGGGGGGTGTTAATAATCAATTCTGTGGCGCCCCGTTCGGTTCGTGGCTGGAGGCTCGCTTATAGTCCCGGCCCTTGTTAGGAGCATCAAAGATCGCAAAGCTGCGAACGCACTGGGGAAGCCCACCAGCCCACTCGCTTGGGACAACCAAATTTGAGGTCGCAATCTTTGATCATCAGAGTCTTAAGTAATTGGAAGGCCGTGTGGTTTTGAATTTGAAGGTGTTGATGACCCTGAAACGGGTCGCCTTTCCGCGAGCCATGCCCGTTGTGTTTGTTCATTGGAAATCATGAAGGCGTGAAGTACCGCAGCAAGCTCTAACGGGAATACTATTGGATGGAGGAGGCGATTACGATATATGCTGTATCCTCATCACGGTGAATGATTGGGGTATCAGTTGTGAGTTGGATATGTGGAAGCGAACGCTTCTTGGGATAGAGTTGGAAGTCAAGCGGAAAATCGTTATCACATAGGTTCCTCCTTAACCGAATAATCACTTTCATGCGTCAAAGTGCCAACGCGTCTTACAAACCAAGCCGAATAGGAACAATCGAAGCTGGAAGAAAGCAAGTCAGAAACACGTTGAACCCGGGTGCGCATCTCAGGCCAGTGAAATGTGCTGGAGCCGAGAAATGAGAGAACGGACGTAACGTACTGGCCACGATAATCGACGGCACCGATGTCAAATCGATAACGCGCAAACGTGTCAAGGACCTCGGAATCATAACTCCCCCCCCGGCGCCTGGGTGCACTACTTGACAACGGGGAGGACGGGGAATTTGAGTTATGCAACCTAGTCCGCTCATTCACTGTGGGGAGGGGCCGCGGATTTTCATCGAGTACGCAATCTCGAAGTAATATAAGCTTTGGGAGTTCGTGCGCCTTGCACAATGCTGGATTGAATGCTTTCCAAACGTCTGAAGGATTGGGCAAGTGAGAAATGTACGTAGACCGAGTCACACGATAAGGATAGATAAAGTTGACGTTGTAGGCGGATGTGGCGAAGCGCAGGATGCGTATTGGGCGTGAACTGTACGGGAGATGCGCATGCGCGCTAGATACGAAGGCAATGTGGACGTGCACAGTCAGACTTAGCAGAAGACTATTTGTAGGGGCGGATGATCAGGACTCGAGGATTGTCTTGGAAGGGATTTATGTTACCTATTTCCACTCTTATACGAGTCTATCATGGACTCGATTCGGGCTTCATTCTCCGGGGAGCTGGGGGATCATCAGGAATGGGCTTCAACTCTATAAATCCGGGGAGGCGTTGACTTACAAGACTATCTCGCGATCCACACCGTCAGATGACCGAGTCGTAACGCTGTGAATGAACGACAGAGGAGGATCCACAATGCCTGGAAAAGGTTTGGAGCCGAATAGGAGGGCGTCTCGGCGCTCGTGCAGAGGATACGCCTGCTCCCAGTACAGTTCAGGCCTTTGTAGATTACGAGCTACACATGAAGATGCCGAAAACGCAGACTTTTAGTTGCTGGGTACACGGATAGAGCGACTGTCAATACACACTCGCAGTACACCACATACACATCTTGGTCGCTTATCGAACAGTGATAATGGCCGTCGAGATCGAACTAGTACTTGAGCCCCAATGTAGAATGCAAGTTCTAACAAGCGCCTGAGGGCTGATCTGCGATGAAAGCGAAGGGTGTATTCACGATTTGCGATGGATTTGCTGAGCCGTTATATGTGAATTTGCGCCGCCCCAATTACACTCACATTGATTTTTGGCATGGTGTCTCATCAGCAGGGGCCCGAGTTGTGGGCCGAATTAACTGTAAAGACCGCGGCATTTCATAAGCAATTCGGCACCGAACACATCCAACACGCTTTTGGACTTCAACAACACCCATCATGGAATCACAGCACGGTTCTGAAGGATCAGGCGCGTCACTCCGGCGTGCCCGTCTCACATCACGCAAAGATGGAGCTTTTTTGATACAGCATTTCAAATTGACGTTGCTGTGTAGCTATTTTCGCGGAGAGGCAGATTCCGAAGTCGAGGGCAAGAAAGGCTAAATTCCTGTGGGTGGTGAGTATGGAAGTGTCATAATTTTCCCACAAGAGGCCGAACTTTAATGTGAACATTCACGGTCGCCTGTCACCGAGCGCAGATTCTCACATTTATGTACGTGGCTATGGGAACGAGGTAATTTGACAGATCACGCAATTCGCTCCCGAAAGAAAAAACTCAATCCCTTCACGTCATATGCATAGGTGTGTGTGCAGTGGTACAAGTGCTCGCATCTGATAGCAGTCCCGAACTCTGATCTGTATTTCCAGGACAGCACTCGCTCCATCGGACCCGAACAAGGTCAGCTTAATTTGGTCACTCGTGGATGCGCCACCGGTCATGAGGACGAATCATAGGAACTGACGAACATAGGTGCCAGTGGGGTACAATCCAGCCAACGTGCCAACAGCTTTGGGAAGGCGTGCCTGAGTCCGAACTAAGAACGTTATGTGTTCGAAAAAAAGTTTTGTTCATTTCCTTTCCGAGGGAAGCCGGGAGTTAGGCAGGTGACCAGTCCTCTATTGGAATAGAGCCGACAGATCTCAGTTCAATTAGGATATGGATAAAGTAACGATTCGAAAGGGCAACTGCACCTGAACAGATGGATCTCGGGCAAATGCATGCGTTGGCGTTGTTCGGTTCTCTCAGCCTCTCGACAACAAGGGCATGTTCCCTTTCAGTGAACACCGTTCCTGACTAACCTGAAGCGAACATCATGCCTCTGAAAGAAAACAAGCAAATTTGGGCAACCTGGTGATAGCTAGAGTGGCGTGCGACATGGGATCAAGCCGAAATTAGATTTTGGGACATCGTGTTCACCCAAAAAAGCTAGAGCATCCGGCCAATTTCACAGGGAGGCGAAACCTTATTCCAATAAGCTTATCAGATTAGCGCCATGTAAGGTGATTTCTCTGAAGGGAAATACTCATTTTCGGCGGGCGCAAAGCGAACTGCAGTCGGAACGGAGCAAGCGTTGACAAGTCCACAGTGGCCAGTTCGACATCGTGCCGAAATGAACAGAAATTTTCGCTTCCGCGCCGAGGGCGCCTCCGTAACTTGAAGCTTGTCAAACGCACAGCATCGCCCGGCGTCGTCTGGCGGGTCAGATTGGCTTACCCCGCATACGCGAGAAGGGGGATCTGGTCTTACCAATGCGCGCAAGCACAACATCTAGCTATATCAACGCATGAAGGGTCCGATGCGTGAATAAGTATGTGTTGCGGCTGCCGCACGCAGGGTCCGCCTATACTATCGCTGCAGGGCCGGGCTGCCTGACCCTTTTACGCTGGAGATCGCTGTATTCTACCGCTGCTATGAAGAACACAGAACATTTGTATTGTAGGTGCGTAGCGTACACGTTGGTTCGTGTCCCAATTTGTCGTTTCATGGTCCTCCACTCTGGCCTCGTGCCCGATTGAACGGCTACTCATCAATGGAGCATCTATCCATCCACTCAATACATGCACTGGCACCTCCGGCGGATGCTCTCATCTCGAATCCTGCCACTGGTCGAATTGGGGTGCGTTGCGCAGTGCAAAGGACCCGAGATCCTCAAGCTCATATGGTCCCTTAGCACCTGTGCCGGATAGTTGCATGTATTTGATGCGCTCAATCTGCTATTCGTGAAAAGCTGGTCCTGTTCCTGTGAAACACCAAGTATTTGTATTAGGATCTCCGGGCCCACTCACTTGGGTCCACCTTGGTTTAAAGCGGGTCGTGCTGTGTTCAGCAGTATCAAATCCATGTTTTTAATCTTCGTGCTCAATGGAAAATCACGACCGCGGGACCCGATTTCTATCCGTCGGATGTGCGTTTTTGGTGCGGGCTCTATAGGTTTCGTCTAGAATGATGAACCATGCTATTAGCTGCCCTACCACGGAGGTCTGGAGATACTGAGATCGTTAAGACGTGGCGAGGACGAAAGGGTGCACCTGAGTTTTTACATCCCCCCGCTCAGGTTTCCAATCCAGGTATCTTACTCATCCTGCCGATTAGAAATCGGCTTCGATCCCCTGGGGTGGTAAAGGAGGATGTGGCACCCGAAGAATAGTAAAACCTCTAAGTTACAGACCCATCTTATCCAATTTGTTAGTTACAGTGCTAACACCCTCTTCCTCTTCTGACTTCGGAGCTTTCCCCTTACTAGCATTTTTCTCTGACACCGTGCTAGGGACCTGGGATGCTGTCGTTTCCTTCGCCCCAGACGTTGTTGCGCCCTCATCTGAATCCCAAGTATCCGGCACTTTCTCAGAAGCGCTAGGTTTTCCATTGTCTTCTTGCTCCTTATTCTCCTTCCGCTTCAGAGTTTTCGACGCAGGTTTCGATGGAGGGGTACTAACGACGTCGGCTTGTTTGGGCTTTGATTTCTTCTTTGGCTCAGGAGGGGGTGCCCAGCCAGGTATGTAACCCTTCGGCAAGGCGTTTTTGTCTGCCTGCTTCTGTCGTGTGCCTCTGAACCGACTAACATCTTCCTGCGGGGTGAACCCAGGTCGGATCTTGATCTCTTTGCGTACGCTACGTCAAAGGACGCCTAATGAGTGGACAATGGGATTGTGTATATTGATAAGAAACATTCTGCTCACCTCCCATCCGTACGTTTCGACTCTGGCACCACTCGCTCGAGTGTTTGAGAATCGACGATGATCCCTGAGGTAGTCTCAGCGGGAGTAAGCGGAGGAAGGGTGTTCCGCGACATCGATTATCAAAAGGAAAGGTTATATGGCAGTCTGAGTCAGTGCTGGTATACTATCTTTATTGATGGATGGAGACCACTTCCCAAGTTGTTGGGAAGCGCGCAACGGCGATTTGGGAACGATTGAAATCACGTGCTCATATCTGCATTTCAATTGCAAAAAACTGAATGGTCAAAACTCCGCATCAGGCTTCAGCGCAACTTTGACTTAAAAATTACACATAAATGCGTTATGCAGTTTTAGTGTGCGGTGCGTCTCGCATTCGGAGCACAGCGCACGTGTGAGTAGCATTTACTTATCGAACCGTAACATAGGGCCTGCCGGCTCGGGCAAGTCCACATTCTGCTCTTCAATGCTCACCCACCTGCAGACAAAGCGGAGGACATGTCACCTGTTCAACCTTGACCCTGCCGCCGATTCTCAGTCCTTTGAATACGAGCCTTCGATTGACATTCGCGATTTAATAAGCTTGGACGATGTCATGGGCGAGCTGGGGCTTGGACCTAATGGAGGATTGGTATACTGCTTCGAGTAAATAGACGCGCATTCTTGGTTCTTATTTTGATCTTCATCGGTCAATATTCTTCCCTCAGGTATCTCCTCAAAAACATGGACTGGCTTGATGAAGAATTAGGGGACTACGAAAATGATTATCTTATAATGGACTGTCCAGGTAGTCAAGTTTTTCCCGGCGATGTTTGAGATGGCTGACGACTGCGTCCATAGGGCAGATAGAACTTTATACCCATCATCCCATACTACCCAACATAATGGCCCACTTCCTGAGGTCGGGTATGCGGGTGTGTGCTCTATATCTTCTTGAATCACAGTTCATGGAAGACCGGTATAAATACTTCAGGTAGGAGTCTTCATTTGGCTCTTTATTTCCCGCTGCTGCTAAAATATACCTTACAGTGGAGTCCTGTCTGCCATGTCTGCCATGGTTAACATCGAAGTGCCCTGGATAAATTTAATGACCAAGATGGATCTTATTGCTCCCCCGAAGAAGCACGAGGATGATGATACGGACAACTATGGACCAAGGACAGCTATCCGGACCAAACGAGATATTTCCAAGTAAGGGATTCCTGTTCGAAAGAGATTACAGCAGGTTGATTTTTTGTGACCAAAAGATTCCTAGACCCGGATCCTGATATGCTTTTGACTTCAGAATCGGGGGCAACGAATCCTAAGTTTCATCGCCTTAATCAAGCCATAGCTCAATTGGTAAGAGTGGCCCCGATGCATAGCGTGAGCTGCCTTCGGTGCTAATCCGATGACAGATCGAAGAACACCCACTTGTCACCTTCATCCCACTGGATCTCACATCTACAGCGTCATTGGAGGCCGCCGTCAGTCACATTGATTACGTGTTACAATATGGCGAAGATGAGGAGCCAGTCGAGGTACGCTGTGGACGGTACTACATGATCAGAAAAAAAAATGACTCCCACCATTGCAGCCGAAGGATATGGATGAGGGGGATTTCGCGGGTATGGAATGATGGTTGCCTCAGCCTTCAATGTACGAGATCGTACACTCCGATTGTTTCGTGTCACCAATGCTCGGACTGACGTTCATTCTCGATGCTTAGAGTCAGTCTGTCACGTACACGCGAGATTAGAAAGTGAGCCTTGACGAGAGTTCCTCGTAGTATTGGTTTCACGGTTTTCGTCAGGTGCAAATGAAGTACCTATATTGACTGTCGGGTGTGCTACAATTACACTATCAATCGTCAACCTGGTCACACAAAAACATCGGTATTCGGACCACATCAGCTCTGCCGTTTGATCACTCTCACCTGGATGGTTCTCGGCGTCGGCGCTTTGAGCCTGTGACGCGAAGTGCGATATGTACCCGTCCGTTATTGCGCACAATGCTGAAATGCTGACGTCGATGTCGAGAGAGGGTTGGGCAAGGTTGAAGAGGAACGAGATTTTTTATACTACAAGCATCAAGGTTGGTACATAGCATGCTGGGTGAATTGAGTCAAGACCGCAGTGACTTCCCCTTGCGAGTCCTTTCGTGCATCAGAATTTTGACCCGCAGCCACAGCGAGAAAGTATCTCTCGAGCCCATTGACCAACAGCGCTTTCCGTAATGATACAACAAAAGCTTTTGTATTTTAAGGAAAACCCGCGGAATCCCATCGTACCGTTTGTGAACATGTTTCGTGCGGGCGAGGGAGGTCCGCCGCCTGGGTCTTTGTCGGGCAACGAACTTTGTGGATCTCCTCCCGGCTAATGGGGTGCGAACTTGAAGCTCTAGTAACTACGAGTAGGAAGGGCGACGAGAGTTAGAAATATCAGGCTGAAACGAGGCAATTTCGGGCCCCTCTTTGGCGGAGTAGAACTCAGAGCCGGTCCATATCTGGAGTTAAAAATCATTTGACGTCGATCTCTAACAGGCTAACTTCTATCTATTTTGACAAGAATACCCCACTCTATGATCTTTTTATTCTCCGCAAACAACTTTAGGCAACGTCCGCCGCTCATCCGGAGTACAAGCTTTGGGTAGCCAAATTGTCACCATTGGTCACTCGTAAGTCGGTGCAGATTGGGCGAACACGCAACACAATTGTGATCATCAATAATCACATTGGGAAGGCTTTATATCCTCACTGGGAACCGCTCTCTGCGACCGCCGATCTGGCGGTGGGGAAGGCCCACAGACCCCCAGATCATCCTGTTGCTCCAATTCATGGATCGCTTTGTCGCCACCGATCGAACGGCGGAAGCGCCGGAGCCTTGCATCAAAACACTCAGGCAGAGGTACCCCTCGAGACATCTGAGAACCATCGCTTCGCGCAGCTATTCACTTGACAATTCCCAGTGCGCCCTTGATTCGCTGCGGCTACTTTAGCCCCACTTCATAACTCGATTAGCATTTAATATTTTGAACGTACCCAAAGGCACAGCTTTCCCCCGAGGCCACCGGTGCGTCATGGACTTCATTATTCCAGGCGAAGAAGTCATTTGGATGGAACTGCTCGGTTACAGTTATCGTTGGCATGGGGCCATGGATGGCGCGTGCTAATGATGAACTGGGAGAGCTGCGCAGGTTGGCATGGGGGATGTCCGGACTTCCACATTTACTAGCCCCTGCACACTTAACTGTTCACAGAGTAAACACATGCATTGACCAGCCACAGAAGACGTACTGCCATGTATTTTCAGACCAGTCTCCTTAAAATGAGTTACAAACGTCTATGATGGTAAGGTTTGTAGGCTGTGTATGCAGTACCTCAGCTTCAATGAGCCGTCTACAATTCTAGCATGCACTAAGTAGCTGCAAGCGCAGGTAGCTGTGGGACCTGGACTTGTATGCGCCCCTGATTCGAGTGAGGGCCATATTCCTTTGCGCCACTGGTGCCGTTGTTTCGTGGGAACCCCCGGGATATATGGGCTGCTTGTTTCCTCAGTTCCTTAGGGCTAGCGGTGGGTGAAATGGCAGGTGAGCCTTTCGCAAAATCAGACTAGCCACCACACGGCATCGTTTAGTTTGGCAAACCCTATCCTCCTGATACCGATGACCATGACGCTCGTGCACAACCTCGTCTGTATTGGATGGGATCTTGGCTGTGAAGAATGCCCAGATCACGGCGGCTGTGGCAAATGCAGGGTCGAATTATCACAGCCGGCCGGACACGTACATGCATTCTCGATTGCCCCTGCAGTGTGCATAAGTATTACAGTCAAGTTATGAGCCGACATTATACCCGGAGCATATGAAGCAGGTTTAGTCAGTGGCCTAGACGGTTTTCGGAACCCACAATAAGTATGTTGTATTCGATCAAGATACAAGACAACCGAGCCCAAAAATAAGAGGAATATTAACGGGTATCCAGCTGATCCCGCCCCATCAGCCTTGAAACTGTATACAAGGGCCGGCCGAACGTGTGAATCATCGTATCAATTGCGGTCGTTTTCTATTCCCCAAAACGAAGGGTTTCCAGTGCTGATGAGTGAGTTGATGCTATAGCATCAGGATTATCGCCAGCAACAGTCATGCTCAGGAAGGACAGTTCTTCCGATCTTTGGGCAGTGGTGCAGTACCGACTTGTCTCGCTGATCTGAATCAAGGCACGAACCCTCTCGGACACTGCGTTAAGTGCGTTCGGGTCGATTAACATGAGGCCGCCCGCAGGAACGGCGTTATCTGCTGTCAGTGGCACCTTGAACTTGTCGTCGGTGATAGACGCCCGGCAAGACAACCAGATAGAACTTCGCAACATCTCGATTGCTTCCCACGTACGACCTAACTTGAAGTAGATCATCCCTATGTCCTCGTATTGCACCGCCAAACGGGATTCATCTCCCTCTGGATCATTAAGGATGCTGGTGAAAGCAAACCGACAACAGGACCGTGCCTCCTCTGGCTGATCGGTCTCCAGCGCCATCAAAGCACGCGTAATGTAGAAGTCGGCGGTGACTTGCTTGAGAGAGCCCATCTGGGGTAGCCATATGCCCGCAAAGTCACGATGAGAGTCAAATACATCCTTCCGGCCATAGACATCGTAGAGAACGTCGAAATATAATTTGACGCAAAGTTGGAGCATATGTTGATCGCTCAGCTTGCATGATAGCTCTAACTTTGACAAGATACCGAACGCTTCCTCACACAACGCTTTGGTTTCGCTAATATCGGAAGAGAACCTGGCGAGGCGGAAAAGGGGGATTAAGAGGTCCTGAGTGTGAAAGGCATCACTGGGAACGGAGGTTGCGAGAAGACGCCCAATTGAAACACATTCCGTTAGGACTGCGGCGATGGTGTCCTTGTCCTTGTCCCCCGCCTCGTCAATCAACGTCTTGCCGTGCAACCACAACGCACCGAACAGTGACCGCTGATGATGGTTCCCCGGGCTTCTGGAAATGCTTCGACAAAGCTCCTCCACTTTAAGGAGCGCCGCCATCATGCCCTCCCCCCCTTTGTAAACACGTGTCCAACGGAAGAGCGTCCATTGAAATTCCACCGCTTGTATCAGCGCTTTGTCGCATAACCAAAGTTCGTTAGACAATATTGTCTGAATGGTCAATATCGCGCTATTTAGGTTCTCGAACGCCGCTTCCAGTCCTCCCGGGAAGCGCTCTGATGTTCGTGCGCATTCATATTCTATTTTTGCCAATAAAAAGTAGTCCGCTGGGTGCGCCACGTGGCGTCGGATGAGCTCCTTGTGCAAGTCGCGGGATGTTTTCAGCATGTCCAGTGCTTCCTCTAACTCGTCAATCTTGCCAAGGCAGCAACCGAGATCGTAGAAACATTGTATCAAATGACGGGATTGGCCGTAATCTCGGGTGCCATGCCGAACCCGCATAACATCCAAAGCCAATCGACAAGCACAAATTGCATATTCACCCCCATCGATGTAGCTGAGTGCATGGAAGAATGTTGTTAAGGCATCAGATAACAGGTCACGGCCAAGTACTGGTCGGGCGGTGTAAAGTGTGCATGCACGGATCACCAATTCAGCTGCCGGAGCAAGAACTGAAGTGGGAGGGCTGAGGGATTCCACCTGGAATTCAGTAAGGAGACGCAGCAGCGAGAGGAGCCACATGAGAGTTGGGATAGATTTATCAATTTTGTATTGCGCTTGCATTGTCTCCAAAGCTCTAAGTGCGGTTGTTGTAGCCTTGTCATGATCGCCCAACTCGGAGTAGCACCCAGCCATGCCTGTGAGTATGAAAGAGGAATTGTCTAGGTTAATTCGTGGAGTATCAAGTGCCTCTTGGAAGCATTCAAGGGAACTTTGCCAATGGCCGAGGGCATAATGGCACCAAGCAATGACCGTCCGAGTTACAAAGATAGCCTTCTGATATGCTTCAGATGATTCCTCGACGGCCTCTCGAATCAATGCGAGTATATCCTCACAAACCTTCAACCCCTCTTCTCCGTGACCTTCGGCAGCAAGACGACCCGCAAGGTTCTGCAAGCCAACTACCTTAGGTCCAAGGCCGCTCTCTGCTACAAGGGAACCCCCAAATCTCTCGTCACAGAGCGCCGATTGCATGGATGGAGCGGAGGTATCCCAGCGGAAGTTGTGACGACGATGCATTCTTTGCGCATCAGACCAATCTTGCGCATTCTGCACTAACCTTCGAGCGAAGTAGCGACAATTCGCCGACCAAAGCTTGTACATAGGCTGGACGTCAGATGTTGCTGCTATTTGACAGCCAAGCTCAGGAAGATCAAACGGATGGCCGCTGTGGTCGAAATGGATAGAGGCTATCTCTTTAGAATTCCGCGTCAGCTGCTCAGGGTCCCCAGATATAGTCACTGTCTCTCGAAGCTCCACCCCACCAAACAGGGGTCCGAAGCTGTCCCTTTGGAGTCGGATATTTTTAATTCTGGCTGCCCTTTCTACTTTGACCCAGCTTCTTACTCCATTGTCGGATTGAAGACAAATGAGTGCAAACTCATGATAGAGCGGCCATTTCATGACCCGGTAGCAGGCAATACTCCGGACAAACCCGAATTTATTGCTTTCGCCCTGAACTACGAATGCCTCGCTTGCGGCCCAGCGGAGAAATTCGCTCAAAGGGAATGGTCGTGATACATCAATGGTTGATGCGGTGTCCTGAATGGCGTGTGCTAAGGGCGAGCTAAGTAGCTCGTGTTCATGAAAGGAAAGAGTGAAGTCCTGACACTGCACATCAAGTAGTGTATTTGGGCTTGACTATTGACAGAAATTAAATTGCCGAGCCAGTTGCACAGCGGAAAAATGCTCACATGATAGTTGGAAAGCCAGAGGGATGCCTGCGCCTGAAACGCAATGCAAGCGTCGGAGGTGGAAGAGTCTGTTTGAGAGGTTTGAAGCGCACCGAGGAGGTTACCCACAGCCCTGCAGAGGGTAGGAATTCAGCAAGCAGGCACAATCACGCCGGGTGTGGACCCACTCTTGTGCATCTTGGATCTGGTTAATGAACGTGTTTATCCCTTGGACTTCAGTCTGCGTGACAGCCAGAGAATATAGAGATTGAGTTGCGCATCGCACTTCTTGAAGTAACCGGATGGCCGAAGTCACGGCTTCAATTACGGGAGATTTAGAGCGTATTTGTTTCAAGAAGCGATGCTTGAGAGACTTTGGACCACGCCCAGATACGGCAACAAGGTGAGATATCGTTTTTTTAATTTGTTCTAACGTGTCTTGCGCCACTGCTTCCACCTCCCACACGGGTTCCTTTGAAATTTGGGTTTCGAGAGGATCGTCGTCGTTGATCAGATCTTGGATGGCATCGTCATTCATCGTGCTGCTCCCGGTAGCTTGAGTAGGTTCTGCCGAAACTAGATGAGCATCAGCCTGTCGCAATGCCTTCATCATCGGAGACCCCCCAAACGTCCTTTGCGTCAGATCAAGTACGCATTTGACCGTTGCATCGAATTCTGGGTCCGTAGATGGCAGTGTTTCGAGTGGACGAAGGAAATCTGTTATCATCCCACTCAAGTGGTCCCACTCGGAATCATCCATCGCGCAATCACTTTTGATGGTGATAAGAAGGCTACTAACTAGCCCCTCCAAGTCCTCAGCTGCGATGACGTTGAGTGCTTAGTTCGAGCAAAAGACCGAATCGTTACTTTTGGCAGATTGAACTCCATTCGAGACCTCGGCCACACAGTTGTGCAGGGAAATATGAGAGCTTTGCACCACCGTGGACACGGGACTTGACGGTCTGGTGTTATCATCCATACACGGAGTAAAGGAGGCAGTTTGGAAGGGGGTGTAGTCTCTCGTTGTGTGGTAAACAAACAAGGCGAGCACCTGCTTCCGGGAATGCACCCACCCAAACGCAAGTCGCTTCAGGCTTTCCAACTTGATTTATGTAAGCGGTATGCCTAAGCACTACTAAACTGCAAACGCGGGCGAGTCATGGCTCCCTTGAAGTGCTTGGCCTCGTTAAAACCTGATGAAGGCGCGAGTCATTCAACAGGAAGGTGTGTGCGAGTGCAAGCTAGTGTTGGATTAACAAGTCGTGACCTGATGTGCAATCTGTATATGTTTCCATCGACAATTATGTCTTAAAGAGTCTGCAGCCATCCAAATGCACTGCCTTAGTAGGGGCTGGGGTCTTGCCTGCGTGTTGAAGCACCAGCTCAGCTAGACGGTTCGATTGGGTGTACTGTTGTCATTCTCCGGTCGAATGTATGCAGCGCCAAGCCAACAGGCATGGATATTTATGTCTTTAGCTGCATTATCAGCGTGATTAACTACTATGTTTTAAAGTACACCAGGGCTGTGCGGCGGGTTGCGTAATGCATAGCTAGACGTGTCGAAGAAGGCGTTGTCAGATTGGATGTGTGGGCCTTCCCTAGCAAACCCGATGAGTTAATTCCCACGCAGGTGCGGACGTTTCTAACAGCATACTCAGTCACTGATATGCCACTTGTAAGGTAGATACCTAGCGTAGAATAGTACTAGGTAGGGGACATGAAAATGGGTAAAGGAATGACTACATAAAGTAGTTGGGGACGAACCTCAGTCTCGCGCGTATAAGCAAAGAGAACTGAGGGCATAAAAGGAAACTAACGTCGAGCTTTTAAGCATCATATAATGAGAGTCATGGGGCGGCACAGCCGAAACTAATCAAAGATAATGAGCAACAAACAATTGGGAATAAAAGAGAGACAAGGTTAATAATCAACGAAAAAGAGAAAAGAGTGGTCACAGGAACTGAGTAGGACTTGTTGAGTGTCGGCGCTAAATCAGGGATCCTTGTACGGTAGCGACGAGTCAGCAGTTGCTGTCTCACAACAACAGGAACGCACCGAACCATCACGGCCAACTATGCACAGTGCTGTCAAGAGTATGACGTCGGAATCACGCCACGCTGCCCATTCAAGAGTCCATAGCTAACGTCGTGTTCTCACGCCTACTGCCTAGCAATGCCAGAGGGTGATGATTGAAAGGAAGCGGGGGGAGGCCGAAGGTTCCCATGTCTTGCACAAATCTTTAGGCAGGACTCCAGCCTCTATGACTTCGTAACAAACAAATCTTGATGTTTACTGGATTATGACGCGCGCGCTTACATATGTAACTAGTTACTGATAAGTCGGATGCAAATCTCGAAATTTTCATTTTCTGCGCAGTGTTCTGGTTGGCTCCCACTACTGCGTGAAACGTTGCAATGGGTGGGTTTGTAGCTCCCAATAAAGTTGGAGGAGCGCTGATCCTCCACCTCTTAGGGGATTCCATCTCCAGCGAAGGTAACTCATCTGACATTGTTGATGAAAGTGAGTGCAGCAAGCGAGAGTTGTCACTTGACTGCATTGACTTTGACAGGCGTCTGTCGATGGCTAGAGGATAGTGCATCTGCAGCGTTAACAATAATGGGGCAATGTCCCACCGCCATTCAACATAGGATTGCTGTATACAAGGTGGAAATTGCTCAGGCAGGGGAGGCATTTCAATCGTTGCGCGGAGAAGTCGAGGAGCGATACCAGACACTCCAGTTAACAATATCTGGTAGGTAAATACATCTTCATTTTTCTCCTGCTAAATCAAGATAGAGAGGGACCGTCTGGCGAGAGTTGGTTGGAAGAGTACTTTACGTTCTCGGAAATTCTCTCCACCTCCGGACTGCGCGTGCGTATGTTCCAATGACTGTATTGGGGCACCGTACAGCCCTGAAGAAATGTGGGACTTATTCGACCAACTGGATGAGCTGCACACGGCTTTTCAAGCCTGGAACTTCTGGATTACGCGCAAAACACATCAATTGTACTGTCTTAGAAGCCTCGCAACCGATCCCAGACGTCGATAGCTGGGAGCGAGTTACGATCGAACGCCTCATTCGCTGGCTTTATCACGGTCTTAGACAGGTTTTGTCGTAATGACGCTACTCCGGAAACAAACCTCTTATTCACGAAGCGGCAGCGACACGACGTGCTTGCATGTCACACTCGGTCGACACACTTCCACAATGATTGCGATGGCGCTGCGCACCCTTGAACCGTTCAATGTACAGATACTCAGTGCATTTCTTCTCATTGCGCCTCACTGCACATATGTCTCAACCTAAGTTACGATCCTTCATGACAGTACCTCGCTCTCACTTTGAATTACCACTCGTAAGAGACTGCCCCTCTCGCTCTCTCATTGCCTAGCCTCTTGTTTTCTCACGTCCTCTCTCACTATCATGTCAGCAGATCCTTTGCCGATTTCTCCTATATATCAAACGAACACCCTTCGATGTTAGAATGAATCGGGTGGCGAATGTGGTAGTGTATCATTACATTGCCTCCATCCCTCATGGAACTAGCTTTGACTCGGCGTACTCCGCGATCGGTGATCGATTCTTCACAGCAGCAACTGGATCCTTTGGTCCTCCTGTGTCTCCATTACCTCGCGCAAGTATTCTTCTGAACGGTATTACAGTAAGGGCTGGATATCTTCATAACTCAGCGACGTCGACATTGCCGAAACACCCACACCCCCCTCCAACCGTCCGCCACTCTCCATCCTATCCGTTTCAACTTCCTGTGCGAATTTCTGTGCCTTCACCGATACGGAGTCCAGCGGTACTCGCTGGGCCTGACTGTGCCAATGGCAGACCACTCACTGAATACGCGTGCTCTTCCATCCTATCCCTCGAAGCATCTGTTCCGCTTGCCTCTTACCCCAGCACCCTTCGAGACTATCCCCTGACTGAAGTTCTCCTACTTTCACATCCTTTGGTACTACCCAACGTGGTGAAAGTTCCGCCACTGTCAACAAGAACTGTCTCTTTCACGACCTATTGTATCTCAGGGTGGAAATCCAAAGCACCTCAAAATAAGGCTGCTATCGGTGAAACGGGTAGTGCCAGTTCGGTGTCTAAAGCAGGCGGTTTCATGGAATGCAAAGTTTACGCAAAAATGAAGGAACAAGGCCAACATGTCCTTGCATCCACTTTGACTTATAGAATACCTGGCATTATTGCAGCGACGTATCCAGTTCCACCTCATTAGATATTGTCTTGCGCCGCCACTTCAACCTCGCCTGAATATTGGACGTGCGTCGTTCATCTTCCTCTGCGCCGCTGGTGGCACCTTAGCAGACTTCGAGGGAACCTATGGGTTGCTTGCGTTCTCGGTTTCGTCAAGTGAGGTGGCAGATTAAACATTCCACAAATCCTTCTTAATGGTTTGTCATGCCAGATTCGGGACACATTGAATCGTAGCGTGGAATTCTGGGTGAGCGTCTCGAGCAAGCGAAATAAATCCTTCAATCATCCTATCCCGTTTAAGCACGCCCACTCCGTGATCAAGGCTCTTGACAGCGACGAGGAGACGTCTGACAACCTCCAGTTGCTTGGCTGCAATCGTGTCCAGTATTTAATTCAGTGATGGTCCATACCTTCACCTTTGGCAGACAGCAATGCATGCCGCCTCAGAGTCTCTGTGGTGTTGTTGTCATGCGCACTATTGGCGCTTGGCACATGAGATCCCGAGATTCACCTGCTGCTGGTATCCATTAACCATGCAGAAGAGGTTCAAGCCTCAAGTTGGGATGGACAGGGAGAGGCGAAAGCAGATGCCATGCCGTGCCATGCCAGCTGATGGACACATGGGGATGTGATACTTGGGACCGTGTTTACTTCTGAATTAGAACTCTGTGTGTTTATCCTCGTCCACAACCTCGTCTGTACCGGAAATAATTCAAAGGGTCTTGGCTGTGAAGAATGTCCTGATCATGGTAGCCGTGGCAAATACACCGAATTATTACAGCCGGCTGGATAGGTACGTGGGGTCATGCACGTTCTCGATTACCTCTGCACATTGCAGTCAAGTTGCTTATGAGCCGACATGATTGGGGACAGCAGGTTTTAGTCAGTGGCCTAAACGATTTTTGGACCATGAATAGTCAGTAAACGGACAGAAGTATATGTTGTATTCGATCGAGTCAGGGTATAATAAATACAAAACAAACGAGGTATTGACGAGTAAGCCAGGCTTCCAGCGGACCTCGGAAGACGCGAGCCTCGTCAGCCTGCCAAAGGTGTGAATCATCGTGACGATTATAGTCATTTACTGTTCATCCAAACGAAGGGCTTCCAGTGCTGATGAGAGAACTGGTGTTATAGCATCAGCATCCTTGCCGTAAATAACTGTGCTCAGGAAGAACAGCTCCTCCAATCTTTGGACATTGGTACAGTACCGGCTTGTTTTGGCAATTTGAATCAAGGCACGAACCCTTTCCGACACTGTGTTGAGTACATTCAGCTCGATTAACATGAGGCCACCCGCAGAAACAGTGTTGTCTGCTGCCAGTGTCGCCCTGAAGCTATCATCGGTAATAGACGCCTGGCAAGATAACCAGACAGAACTTCGCAACATTTCGATTGCTTCCCACATACGACCCAACTTGAAGTGGATCATCCCTATCTTCTCGTATTGTACCGCCATATGGGATTCATTTCCTTCTGGATCATTAAGGATACTGGCGAGAGCAAGCCGACAACAGGACTGTGCCTCTCCTGGCTGATCTGCCCTAAGCGCCATAAAAGCACGGTTGATGTAGAAGTCAGCGGTGATTTGCTTGAGGGAGACCATCTGGGGTAGCCATATACCCGAAAAGTGATGATGAGCGTCTAATAGATCCTTCCGGCCATCGACATCGTAGAGAACATCGAAATATGAGCTGACGCATAGTTGGAGCATACGCTGATCGTCCAGCTTGCATGATGGCTCTAACTTTGACAGGATATCGAACGCTTCCTCACATAACGCTTTGGTTTTGCTAACATCGGAGAATTTGGCGAGGCGGAAAAGGGGGATTATGAGGTCCTGAATATGAAAGGCATCACTGGAAACGGAAGTTGCGAGAAGACGCCCAATTGAAACACATTCCGTTAGGACTGCGGCGATGGTGTCCTTGTCCCCCGCCTCGTCAATCAACGTTTTGGCGCGCAACGACAACGCATCGAACAGTGACCGCTGATGATGGTTCCCCGGGCTTCTGGAAATGCTTCGACAAAGCTCCTCCACTTTAAGGAGCGCCGCCATCATGCCCTCTCCCCCTTTGTAAACACGTGTCCAACGGAAGAGCGTCCAATGAAATTCCACCGCTTGTATCAGCGCTTTGTCGCATAACCAAAGTTCGTTAGACAATATTGTCTGAATGGTCAATATCGCGCTGTTTAGGTTCTCGAACGCTGCTTCCAGTCCTCCCGGGAAGCGCTCTGATGTTCGTGCGCATTCATATTCTATTTTTGCCAATAAAAAGTAGTCCGCTGGGTGCGCCACGTAGCGGTGGATGAGCTCTTTACACAAGTCGCGGGATGTTTTCAGCATGTCCAGTGCTTCTTCTAACTGGTCAGTCTTGCCAAGACAGCAGCCAAGGTTGTAGAAACATTGAACTAAATGGCGGGATTGGCCATAATCTCGGGTGCCATACCGATCGCGCGTTACATCCAAAGCCATTCGACAGGCACAAACTGCATATTCACTCCCGCCGATGTGGCTGAGTGCACGGAAGAATGCTGTCAGGGCTTCAGAAAGCAAGTAACGGCCAAGTACTGGTCGGGCGGTATGGAGTGCGCATGCACGGATCACCAATTCAGCTGCCGGCCCAAGAACCGAAGTGGGAGGGCTGGGGGACTCTACTTGGAGTTCAGTAAGGAGACAGAGCGGTGCAAAGAGCCCCGTGAAAGTTGTGATGGAGTGATCAATTTTGTATTGCGCTTGTATTGTCTCGAAAGCTTTAAATGCGGTTGTTATAGCCTTGTCATGATCACCCAACTCGGAGTAGCACCCCGCCATGATTGTGAGTATGAAGGAGGAGTCTTTTAGGTTGAGTTCTGGAGTATCAAGCACATCTTGGAAGCATTCAAGGGAGGTTTGCCAATGGCAGAGGGTATAATGGCAGCACGCCATGACCGTTCGAGTTACAAACATGCCCACCCGATATGTTTCAGATGATTCCTCGACGGACTCCTGAATCAGTGCGAGTATATCCTCACAAACCCTCAACCCTTCTTCTCCATGGCCATCGGCAGCAAGACGACCCGCAAGGTTCTGCAAGCCAACTACCTTATGTCCAAGGTCACTTTTTACTACAAGGGAACCCCCAAATCTCTCGCCGCAGAGCGCCAATTGCATGGAGGGAGCGGAGCTATCCCAGCGAAAGTGATGCTGATGCATTTGTTGCGCATCTGACCAATCTTGCGCAGTCTGCACTAACCTTCGAGCGAAGTAGCGACAATTCGCCGACCAGAGCTTGTATACAGGATAGAGGTCAGATGTTACTTCTATCTGATTGCCAAGCTCAGGAAGATCAAACGGATGAGCACCGTGGTCGAAGTGGATAGAGGCTATCTCTTTAGAGTTTCGTGTCAGTCGCTCAGGGTCCCCAGATATAGTCACTGTCTCTCGAAGGTCCACCCCACCGAACAGAGGTCCGAAGCTGTCCCTTTGGAGTCGGGTATTTTTAATTCTGGCTGCCCTTTCTACTTTGACCCAGCTTCTCCCTCCATCATCGGAGTGGAAACAAACGAGTGCGAACTCATGATAGAGAGGCCATTTCATGACCCGGTAGCATGCAATGCTCCGGATAAAGCCGAATTTATTACTTTCGCCGTGAACTATGAATGCCTCGCTCTTGGCCCAGCGGAGAAATTCGCTCAAAGGAAATCGCCGTGTTACATCAATGGTTGACGTTGTATCCTGAATGGCGCGTGCTAACGGCGAGCTAAGTAGCTCGCATTCATTAGAGGGAAGAGTGAGGTCTTGACATTGACCACGAAGCTGTGTATTTGAGCTTGTCTGCTGACAAAAATTAGATTTCCTAACCAATTGCACAACGAAAAGATGCTTACATGATAGTTGGAGAGCCAGAGGGATGCCAGCGCTTGAAACGCAGCGCAAGCGTCGGAGGTGGAAGGGCTTGCTTGAGAGGCTTGAACCACATCGAAGAGGTTACCCACAGCCCTGCGGAAGATAGATGCTCAGCAAGTAGGCACAATCACAATGGTGTGGACCGACTCTTGTGCGTCTCGAATTTGGCTAATGAATGTGTTTGCCATTTGACCTTCAGTCTGGACAACAGCCAGAGAATATAGAGATTGAATTGCGCATCGCATTTCTCGAAGTAACCGGATGGCCGAAGTCACGGCTTCGATTACGGAGGATTTAGAGCGTATTTGTTTCAGGAAGCGATGCTTGAGAGATTTTGAACCACGCCCAGATACGGCAATGAGATGAGATATTGTTTTTGTAATTTGTTCCAACGCATCTTGCGCCACTGCTTCCACCTCCCACACGGGTTCCTTTGGAATTTGGGTTTCGAGGGGATGGTCGTCATTGATCACCTCTTGGATGGCGTCATCATCCATCGTGCTGCTCCCGGTAGCTTGAGTAGGTTCTGCCGAAACTTTCGGTGCTAGATGAGCATCAGCCTGTTGCGAAGGAGCAAGTGCTTTCATCATCGGAGACCTCTCAAACGTCCTTTGCGCCAGATCAAGTACACATTTGACCGTTGCATCGAATTCGGGGTCCGTAGATGGCAGTGTTTCGAGTGGACGAAGGAAATCTGTTATCATCCCACTCAAGTGGTCCCACTCGGAATCATCTATCATACAATCACTCTTGACGGTGACAAGAAGGCTACTAACTAGCCTCTCCAAGTCCTCGGCTGCGATGACGTTGAGCGCTTAGTCTGAGCAAAGGACCGAATCGTTACCTTTGGCAGACTGAACTCCGTCTGAGACCTCGGCCACACAGTTGTGCGGGGAAATATCAGAGCTTTGCGCCACCGTGGGCACGGAACTTGACGGTCTGTTATCATCCATACACGGAGTAAAGGAGGCGGTTTGGAAGGGGATGTAGTCTCTCGTAGACGAACAAGTCTTGCGCGCCTGCTGCCAGGATTGGCAGTTGATTTAATCAGTATTGTTGGCGCGGCGTTCCAAATATGGCTAATCGCCTCTCAGATGTGAAGCACCCATATTTATACTTGAGTAGAATTCCTGATAAGAAATTCTAGGATTTTCCATGCGTAGCGATTACGCGGGCGCCTAGTCACCCATAGAACATTCCCGCACTTTCGCGTCGAGTCCGGCTCCTTCCATATATGTATTCCAACAATCACGGCTGCCCGAAGCTTGGCCCGACGCGCTTGGGTTCGATTGGAAGCGCGCTGTACCTGATGAAGGTGCGAGTGCAGGCAGTGCATTGTCTATCACCGTCGTCATTCTGTGGTCGAATACATGCGCCCGAGCCAACTACAATGAGTACTTGAGAAATGGCCGCGTTTAGGTTGTCCATGACTTCAACGAAACATGTGCGGCCACGTCCAATTAACAGGTGGCAATATTGTCGGATGATGCTACAAAAGAACCAAGGGGTAAATACAGAGAAACCACAGACTGTGAGTTAAAGATAAATCAAACAGTGAAGTCAGAAAATGTCTACATCAACCGCAGCTCTGGTTCTGCGCTCCCTCTCTGTCCGGTCTCTGTAAACCTTCCCTTCTCTCCCTGCGCCAAACCGCTCCTGAAAGTCGATAAGATCTCTTGTAAGTTGATCTAGGAGTTGCATTGCTGTTGGTTCATTCGGTTTAGGAGTACTAATCTTTAGGGCTGTAGGCACAGGGGTTGGAGTACCTTCAGCTTCAGAGGCAAGGGCCATAGCAGCGGTAACTTTATCGGGTGGTGTTGGTGTGCCAGGTTCATCGCCCCCGGTTTTGGTAAAAGCATTGGTGGCACCGGATTTTGTATTATTTCCTTTTGTGGCATCTCCCGCGCTTCGAGCAAGTATGGCGTCATCACTCTTCTCTTTCGGACTTTCGCGACCCACTGGTGATCCGTCCGTCGCTGGAGGGATCACCCTCCTCTCACTCTGCGAATCCACAGTGGAAGTCGCCAATCCCGGGACTGGAGAGGCCCGAGTGGGTTGACTGTTTGCCAACGCGGCTTTCAACATCTCAACCCTCCGCTCTCGCTCACCGGCTTCTAGCTGTGCTCTAGCGACGTATTCCATCATGCCGCGAACGCGACGTCTCATCTCCCCGATGGTTGTACGTTTCGGTGGCCAGCGCACTTTAACGCCCCTTTCGAGTACACGGTTGTCTTCCTCAGGGCCTACGCGAACATTGATGCCTTGGGGGGTTGGGTGTGGAAGGAGTCGAGCAAGGTGGGAAAAATGGTCCGGGATATTGTACGAGACAGGGACAGGAGATGGTGACCATCCCCGAGATTGTTGGGGGAGATTGCGGCGAGTACCATGGTCATGCCTGTCGCTCTTCCCATGCTTTGTGGGGGAAGTGACCGCAGTCACTAGCTTCGGGACTCGATATGTGTATTGATTAGGGTGTTTCACTTTACCTAATTGATGAATATTTTGTTAGTTTGCGCGTGGACTAGAACGAGGTGCCGGAGGACGGACCATCCACATCTAAGCTTTGTTCTTTCTCTTTCCTAGAGGATCGACGATTGCGGCCTCCTTGATTGGAATCCGTGGTGTCAACTGGGGTGCTGTTCCCGGTCTTCGCACCTCTTCCGCGCGAGCTATCACCATTGCCATTGGCCTGGTCCGAAGGAGTCGACTCTGGACTGCCAGCAGATCGTTTTCGCCGATTGCTTAGACAGGCGGGTTTGAATCAAGACCATCGCTTCAATACGTCGAGTACAAGCACCCACTTATCAACTGAATCTCCCGCGTCTGCCCCGCGCTTACGTTTCCGGCGTCCATCATTAGTGTCGACCTCCACCTCAGGCAGCGCACCAGAGCGCTCCGCTTCCTTGCGCGACATATCGAGGACACGGTTCATCTCAACATCGATGTCACGGCTGTTCATCGTATTGCGTCTCTTAGGTGACCTGTGCATGGGCAAGCGACGTCCATCAGGTGATATAGACCGAGATGTTCGTGAACTAGACAGGCTCTTAGCCTTTTTTGCGTCACGTCGTGATGCTGCCTTCGCGCGGCGTTCAAGTTCCCTAAGCGAGTGTACGCGGTTCATTAGACACGATATTCGTCAAGCGGAAGAAAGGGATGGGGGTGGGAGGAGGTGGGGCGGGAACCACGCGGCTTTTGTCGATTCAAAACACGTACTCAAGAAGCGCCGTATGAAGATCTGGTCGACATTCCTCACAGTAATATTTCTCCGGACAATCTTCTTCCCGTTCGATACCCATACAAATCCCATGTTGCCAGACGTTGCATTGTTCACACTGGACCATGAATCCCATTTCCTTAGTTTCTGTCTCTGTTTGCATTGTGCTATAAGTAAGATGCCATCAAAGCCTCGAGGTACGAACCAGCTTCGTCGCAGACACATCGAGTTACTCCTGAGTCCTCTTCGTCTTCTTCCCTCGTCGGATCTTCGAGTAGGGAGACCTCGGCGCCTACATATTACAATTATCAATCAAATAAAGGGAATTCCATCAGGTTCACCGACCATTTTTACTTGCCCTTTGAGATGATCTAGTGTCCTCTAAATGACTTGAGTCAGCGCGGGCTTTGTGGCTACCGCTTCTTCGTGATTTGGGAAATTCATCGTCCTTGGACGCTTTGGGCTACATGAGACGGACGAATCAGTCTCAGAGATGTGTAAGGCATAATCCGGAGGTTTCCAACAAAACTTACCGCACGATTCGAACGCCGGGTGCTGCCCTTGGGGGGCATCGGCTCCTTGGTTGGAAGGACGAGATGGTGATGAAACTAATTAGAAGAGGTTATGACAGGCTAAACAAGCTGGGGGGGATGAAGAGGCGTCTGCAGCGACCCAAGACGTTTGCACAGCAACTGGAGGCTGAATCAGCGATGGGACAAAGCTGAAGAAAGATCAAGATATTCGCCTCTAATCCAGAGCATGTGATCCGCATGAAAAACATCACGTGTGAAGCCCATCTGTGAAAGCGCGGATCGTGCCGGGCGACCGTTTCTCGCTCTCTGATTGGCTCAAGCCCTCGCACTTTAACACCTAGTTGTGACGGTTCCGACACGGTCACTCTGATTGGCTTTCGCACTTTGGGGTGTTAGCGTTAACGCCGAGTTTGGATGGATCAAATTCGATCGAGTTTCATCGGAGTTGGAGAGTCTCCTGTGCGTGTTCAGAATAGATCGGCTTCCTTTCGGACTGTCGATTTCTGGGCGCCGATACATCGACAACGGGAATCGGCTGTTGACGTCCGGAATTTTGATTGACGGTCCCCTGCACGCGACCCAAGTTTTTTGCCCTCAACTACTATTGGACTAGTGAAAACCGTGCTCCATTGACGTCCGTTTGCGCTTTGACGGTGTTTTCTCAACGCCGAATCATTTGACACGTAACCTAACTGCCAAGTTACACCACAACCATAACGACCTCTCTTTTAAAGGTTATACGTTGGACTTCCATATTGTCGCATCCCTCCTCATACATGGCTCAAGCTTTGACAACTCGCGCTAATTTTACATGTTAATGTTAATATGTTCCAGGTACAAAATGGACGACTTTACAGCGAACTCTTATCGGTGAGTATAATTTCAGTTCCAGCACTCGCAACACTCACTTTGGGGACCAGGTTCGGATGAGGGGGGAGGCGTTATCGGTCACTTTTGGCCTCTACATTGGCAGTGCAAGTACTGAATCGTCCCAACATGAACGATCTCCTTTCATGCGAGGCAATCTCATTACCCGAGTGATCAATGACGAGCCCTTAGTCTGACATCAGTCTCCAGGTATCCAGTAATGACGACGCCACGAGCTCGTCATTGATCACTCGGGCAATGCGATTGCCTCATAATTCGCGCACTATTGTCCGTAACTCGCCCCTCCCATTGGTCGCCTTGCCTCTCTCGCTCTCTCATTGGCCTGCCCCACCTTCTCTTTAGGGGGGACTTCGATGGCTTGACGTCGTACTGACATCACCTGGAAAGCAAATCTCGCCCAGCGACATTCCAATTATCGGTGGCGTCTACCTATATCACGGTCAAGCGCTGCGAGCGACCACTTATACAAGTAGCGGACCCCCTCCCCCCGTAGTAGAGGCTGGGATCCTGCCTACTCCCCCCGTTCTTCGTCTGCCAATCATCCAGTGGCTTTGGAGCGCACTTTTGTCGGCTTGACGTGATGCCGCGTCAGAAGCAAATCTCGCCAGCGACATTTTCATTGCCTTTCACTCTCCGTACATTGGTAGCGTTCTTGCCCGGCAACCTAACACCTTGTCTCACTCAGGTGGCACATATGTACACAACAGCCAAGAATCACTCTCATCTTGAGCACTGCGGACTTTGACCTCTTGACGTCGTTCCGATGTCGTGTTGGAACCATTCTGGCGCTCCAGCAGTGCCCTGTTGGCGCCTCGCCCTCACTGTGAATCACTGCTTGTAGGACACTGTGCAACATTGTCCATTCTACACCGAGATTGTCTTTAATGTCGTTTGACCCTGGTGTGCGCCTCAACAACGACTCGGACAGCTGCAACAAGATTGAGAAGGCTGGTACATGGTTTCTTTTTTCACACTTGATCCTTGGCTCAGGTTCGAACGACGCAGACGTTCTAGCTGTTTCATTCGATCTGTACATTGGCAACGCACCGACCTCTATTCCGCGTATGCATATGGGTGACCTACTTTTATTACATCGCTCGTGTCATGAATTACGACATCGCGACGTCATCCGCAATCCAATCACCGGTCATCCCGCTGACACAATACAGACTCCCATGAATGTGAACTTCCGGAGTTGTCTATGCGATCGGAGATCAATTCTTCACAGCAGTGACTCGATGTTTGGATGCATGTTTGCTTATTTCGCACCAGTATTCTTCTCAGTGGTATCACAATTCCGTAAGGTTTAAGCACTGAAAGAGTAAAAAAGTATTGCGATGACTGTTTCTCAAGACCCTCCAGTGTAAACGCCTTCCTGAAATTCCAAAGTACGTCATAATTGTTACTTACGTGTTCACTTTTGACATCACATATGTTGCTATAAACTAATGCTATCAGCCTGTGAGTGGGTATTTATACGACGATCCACGCCCTCCTCCCCACTTCACTACCCAACTCCCTGAGCACGCAAGCTTCATGTCCACAACTGTTGATACAAATAACGTCCCCGCTGTTGCACCCATCAACTCGCAGCCATTCACCAAGGGCATGAACATGGGTACATCCCTCGAGTCTCTCTATTTGCGTGACATCATGGCTGACCACTCGTCTTTTTGACCTCTGACGCCGTAGAGGTGCGCGAACATTCCGTGGAAGAAGCCAACAAGAAGCAATCTATCTGGGGCCGCCCCCTTCGTATGCGAGGCGGAGGCATGGTGAAGGATTGCCTCATCATATTTGCTTGTTACGAATGCTGCAAAAGCCGCGACAAATGAATTGCCGATATCATCTGTGGGTATCAAGTCCCTTTCGGATTCCTTTCCCTGGGCTTGGTTCCGCACGAGAACACTGATAACCATTTTTTTAGGCTGCCCTTGTGAAGCCTGCTGTTGATCTGTGTAAATCTCTACTCTTGGTTTTGATGCATACGCGAACTTACGACATGACAATGACAAATGACTGTACCTACGGTTGCCGAGCAGGGCCAGGTCTAAGTTTGCATCCGACTCAAGCGCCGCGCGTCATGACCTCATCGCTACGCGTCTATACATAAGTCAATTTGCGTTTTAACGGTTCCAGCGCTGTTGTGGACATACTAGGCACCACATCAACACTTTTTCTCGCTTTTTCCGAGCGAAATTCATGCCTTACATACCTGCGCTTTGAACTCACCGCTACGCGTCTCTACATAAGTTAACTGCGTTTTAAGCGACTCTGGCGCTATTGTGGACATACTAGGCACCACACAATCACTTTTTTTCGGCTTCTCTTCTCTGGTTAAAATTTGGACATTCTTCGAGTCTCTTTGGTCCGCAAACCGCTGATTGATCAAGCTATGTGTCACATAGGTTATGTATTACATAGTTTTGTATGTATACTGGTAACATCCCTGACTACTATCACCCACTTACGGTTGCCCAGCAGGCCAGGTTGAACGTTAACGTTCGCATCATGGTCACAAGTCACGTGATTTTTCTTTTCTTTTTCTGTTGAGCTCACCGCTACGTGTGTTTACACTGCTACAAACACCACATCAGACTCGTACCCAGTTGTTTTCACTCTGTGGACGTGCGCGCGACACTGCAATGTGGAAATGCAACTAAGTAGTTTTGTATTCAATGTAAAGTCACGTTCTGCTTTCAATACAAAGAGTCACATGCTACTCCGCGCGGCAACACCTCACACATTAGCAGTGGCAGTTCACTTACGCATTTGCCAAATTCGACGCGATCCTCTCAGAAAACAATTCTGGAACACATGAGGTTCCCCATGCGAAAAGTGTCTGCACAAATTTTCGGAATAGCATGTGACTCTTTGTATTGAAAGCAGAACGTGACTTTACATTGAATACAAAACTACTTAGTTGCATTTCCACATTGCAGTGTCGCGCGCACGTCCACAGAGTGAAAACAACTGGGTACGAGTCTGATGTGGTGTTTGTAGCAGTGTAAACACACGTAGCGGTGAGCTCAACAGAAAAAGAAAAGAAAAATCACGTGACTTGTGACCATGATGCGAACGTTAACGTTCAACCTGGCCTGCTGGGCAACCGTAAGTGGGTGATAGTAGTCAGGGATGTTACCAGTATACATACAAAACTATGTAATACATAACCTATGTGACACATAGCTTGATCAATCAGCGGTTTGCGGACCAAAGAGACTCGAAGAATGTCCAAATTTTAACCAGAGAAGAGAAGCCGAAAAAAAGTGATTGTGTGGTGCCTAGTATGTCCACAATAGCGCCAGAGTCGCTTAAAACGCAGTTAACTTATGTAGAGACGCGTAGCGGTGAGTTCAAAGCGCAGGTATGTAAGGCATGAATTTCGCTCGGAAAAAGCGAGAAAAAGTGTTGATGTGGTGCCTAGTATGTCCACAA
This sequence comes from Cantharellus anzutake, assembly GCF_015039405.1. Lineage (NCBI taxonomy): Eukaryota > Fungi > Basidiomycota > Agaricomycetes > Cantharellales > Hydnaceae > Cantharellus > Cantharellus anzutake. The sequence goes on from NW_024067179.1 coordinate 44,904, forward strand.
CAGCGCTGGAACCGTTAAAACGCAAATTGACTTATGTATAGACGCGTAGCGATGAGGTCGTGACGCGCGGCGCTTGAGTCGGATGCAAACTTAGACCTGGCCCTGCTCGGCAACCGTATGTACCTAAATTGATATCTCGGTACCGCCGTGCCGCGGTCGAATTATTTTATGTAGCTCAAGTGCTGGAGCGGAGCAAAGAAAATCCGGCCACTGGTGTAGATGACCTTTGGTTAAGCGCTGGCGGCAATAGCGAGTACTTACATCGATTACGGTGGAAGCCACTGACACCGAAGGGATACAAGGGAGCAAATGGGGATCTGGATAATAATTGACACGCGTTTAAGGTGTCTGATGGCCGCTGCAGTCATTTGCCCCTCGCATGTCTATGTCACATACCACTACACTTTGGACAACAGTTTCGGGAGTGGAAACAGACTCACTTACACACAGGGGGGGTTGGTCATATCGCGAACCCGAGGCGGCAGCCACACTCAAATGGAGACAATTCAGAGACTGTTCATGAAGAGAGTACATGACATACTAGCCATTCTAGCCTGTCTCACTATCAACAATTCAAGAGCCATTCTTTGGAAGGACTGATGAATATCACAAAAGGGAGTAGGTGAAGAAATCGAGGACCTTATTGAGGAATCGACAATAATAGAGGACCCTCTCAGTAATGCATTCAAATTTGCAGGACCCATACAGTAGCGAATTAATCAAGCGCTGAGGGTCAGGAAATAAATTGATCATGTTAAACGGATAATGACAAACATAACGACCCATGCTATCGCTACGACGATGATAGAGAAAAACACAATCCACGTCGTACCACCGCTCTTACTACTATACGCACCTAACCGAGATCTCTCTGCCTTCATTCTTGTGAAGTTTCCTTGCAGCTTCATCTCCGCGCCCTCAAGTACAGCCTTGTCTTTCTCCAACGCCTCAGTAAAATGCATCGTATTGAGCTTCAGTCGAGCCGCCATCTGAGCGAGTTGAGCGGAGAGCTCTTCTTGGGTTTGTAGTGATGTGGCGAGGAAGGACGATGATGCGGGCTCGACCTTGGCTTCATTGTCCGTGGGGATGGGCATTTCACTGCCTAAAGTGCGTGGGGCGAATGGGGAATTAGGGACTGATGGTAGTGAAACTGCGTTGTCCGAGGCCAGCAGCAGGTCGAGTTCTAGAGGTTGTGGCACAGGATGTGTAGATTCAGGTTGTGTAAGTCTATTCATTCCCTCAGACGTGGATCTTGTGGTTGGGGCGGCGGTGGCTAGTACGGAGGGACATAATTCTGGCTTCGGTAGCGAGCTAACAAGGCTTTTGCGGATTTGAGGCTTTGGAGCCAATTCCTACCCAACAATTCGTCGGCTCGACTTTACAGGGAGGAGTGCAGCAACTTACATTATAAGCCTTTTGAAGTACAGGCTCTATATCGTCTAAACACTTGACAACGGTAGGAAACGAGCTAATAGCAGTGGTCAGCGAAGCGGAGAAAATGTAAAAAGGGGAGGGTCTCACGACGTAGAAGGCGAGTATGGCACGTCATCTTCGTGTTTTCGGATCTTAGCCAGTAACTTTCGAGCATACTTCACATTCTTTCATCCATAATTCATGAGTCGATGCCTCACGCGGAAGTGTTGCTGCGTCCTTACGGTCTGTGCCCTCGAAACCTGAACCCAGGCAGGCAGGTCGGAACGCTTCTCCCATACGCGCTCGCTCACGTCCCTCTGAAGCCTTGATACTAACCTTACGACGTTAACTCTGTCGTGCAGCAATTGATCCATTCCACGTTCGTGCGGGGCCGCAAAGCAAGCTCGTGACCGGTTTCCTGTTTTGGAGTTCCATCTGTGTTACCATAACTGTATGCTAATGTGAGTGTAACAGTGCATCGATCTGGCCTCAAATGTGCTTAAATGGTTGCTCTACAGATGCTTATTCTTCCGGGCCCATCGGCTCTTACCCCCGTGAGGCGTGATGTCCTTCTGGCAAAAATCCAGAGGCTCGTCACAAGGGTCAAATCGATCGATGCGGTATTTATTCATCTTGTTCAGGCAATATCACCCGAGCAGCAGAATATCCTTGAAGCGACCGAATCTAAGGAGCGTAAAGTCTTGGATGCTTTACTTTGTTATGGAGACGATTTTTCCCTTCCCAGCACACGGTCGTTGGTACAGAACGGAGATGGCCAAGTGCTCTATATCACTCCGAGGCCAGGATCCATATCACCCTGGAGCAGTAAAGCAACAGACATTTCCCGAATGTGTGCGCTAGGAAATTGCATAACCCGTCTGGAACGTGGCACTGCGTTTGTGGTTGAAACCGTTGACGGACACCAGATACCTCCACAATCAATCACTTCTATCGCACCACTTATCCACGACAGAATGACATCCATCATATACCCACACCCTCTTCGGGTAGAGGCCCTTTTCAACGCACAATCACCTCGCCCTCTCCGATCCATCTCCCTGGGCGACTCTGACACTTCCATGGAAGAAGCCCGTTCCCGTCTTTCAGAGGCAAACAAGCTCTATGGAATGGCGCTAGCTCCTGACGAGATAAATTATATTGTGGATGCATTCTTGACGGGACCGAGCCCCATTGGGCGAAATCCGACCGATGCTGAGCTCTTCATGTTTGCGCAAGTAAACTCAGAGCACTGTCGACACAAAATTTTCAATGCAGACTGGACTATTGAGGGCGTCCTACAAGATAACTCGTTGTTTCAAATGATAAAAAACACAGAACGTCTGAGTGGGACATACACGATATCCGCTTACTCCGATAACGCGGCGGTATTTGAAGGTTCTGAAGCGCCCCGTTTCGGTGTAGCTGCTGGTGCCGAAGCAATGGATGGTCTTACATACAGCACGACGTCTGAAAGTATCGCTATTATTGCCAAGGTTGAAACACACAACCACCCGACTGCAGTTTCTCCGTTCCCTGGAGCAGCCACGGGCTCAGGAGGCGAGATTCGCGATGAAGGTTCGGTCGGCAGGGGCTCCAAGCCGAAAGCTGGCCTGACTGGATTCTCGGTGTCCAATCTCCTCATTCCGGGTTTCGAACAACCTTGGGAAAAGGACTTTGGGCGTCCCGAACACATCGCTTCGGCGCTTGACATCATGATTGAAGGCCCACTGGGAGCGAGTGCCTTCAACAATGAATTCGGCAGACCAGCACTTGCTGGCTATTTCCGCACGTTCGCCGAAGAAGTTGCATCGTGCCCAACTATTTCCGATTCAGACACCGAGATTCGGGGATATCACAAGCCGATCATGATTGCGGGAGGCGTCGGAAATGTTAGACCCATGTTTGCTAAGAAGCAGCACATCACCAGCGGCGCGAAATTGATCGTTCTGGGCGGACCAGGCATGCTCATTGGTCTCGGCGGTGGCGCTGCATCCTCTCAAGCAGCAGGCGCAAGCTCCGCAGAGCTTGATTTCGCTTCGGTACAAAGAGAAAATGCGGAGATGCAGCGGAGATGCCAGCAAGTGATTGACGCCTGTGTCGATCTGCGCGATGATAATCCAATCGAATCTATTCATGATGTTGGTGCAGGCGGGCTCTCCAATGCTCTTCCAGAATTAGTACACGACGCTGATTTGGGCGCGGAATTAGAGATTCGTGATATCCTCGTCGATGATGCGTCGATGTCGCCGATGGAGATTTGGTGCAACGAGTCACAGGAACGTTATGTCCTTGCTATCGCACCTGGCCAATTGGAACGTTTTGAGAGCATCGCAGAACGGGAGAGGTGCCCATTTTCGGTAGTCGGCGTTGCCACTAAGAAAAAAGAGCTCGTCGTTACAGATCGGCTTCTGGGGACAGAAGTCATTCACCTTCAAATGTCGACCCTGTTTGGAAAGCCCCCTAAGCTCCACAGGAACGATCAGAAGTATCGGCGCCCCGTCGCGCAGTTCGATTCGTCCCTCTCCGCGTACATTTCCGACAGTCTCACTCTCAATGAGCGCTTCACTTTGGCTGTCAATCGCGTGCTACATTTGCCTTCCGTTGCCAGTAAGTCGTTCCTCATTACAATTGGGGATCGTTCCATTACTGGGCTTGTCACCCGGGACCAAATGGTGGGACCCTGGCAAGTGCCGGTGGCTGACGTTGCTGTCACCCGCGCATCGTATGGATTCGACGTGATCACCGGCGAAGCAATGGCGATGGGTGAGCGGACTCCTCTGGCGTTGCTCAGCCCTGCTGCTTCAGCCCGAATGGCTATTGGGGAAGCCATCACTAACATGGCGGCAGCTTCTGTTGGAGATTTAAGCAGGGTTAAACTCAGTGCGAACTGGATGTGTGCCGCGTCATATCCTGGAGAGGGGCAGGGTTGTATGAAGCTGTTCGAGCTGTTGGGCTCGAATTGTGCCCTGCTCTGGGCATAGGCATACCAGTGGGTAAGGACTCGATGTCGATGTCAATGAGGTGGAACAGCGGGAAAAAGAGAGAGGTGGTGGCACCGTTGTCTCTCATCGTCACCGCTTTCTCAGCTGTGGACAACATTCGGGATACGTGGACGCCCCAGATTCGAACGGATATATCTACCGCGACAGTTTTGGTGCTCATTGATTTGTCCAAGGGTCATCATCGGCTAGGGGGATCGGCATTGGCTCAAGTCTTCAATAGCATCGGCTCTGATGCCCCAGACGTTGAGGACCCGGAACTGCTTCGAGCATTCTTCGCCGGCTGCCAAGAGGTCAGGCGGAGACGTAACGACATGGTGCTCGCATACCACGACAGATCGGATGGAGGAGTCATAACTGCCATCGCTGAGATGTGCTTTGCGGGCCGTGCAGGTGTGACACTTGTGGTAGGAGACAACACTGCCGACCCGGTAGCATTCCTTTTCAATGAGGAACTAGGCGCTCTCATGCAAGTGCGAGATGCTGATCTTGAGGAATTCGTCAGAATCTATGAGTCGGCTGGCGTGCCTCCCTCTCTGATCCAGGCTATCGGACAAGTGGAAAACGACAGGACAGTTTTGTCTATTCGTCATTGTGGTCAGAAGATATTCTCTCAGCCTATATCCGGCTTACATGCCGCATGGGCAGAAACCTCCTATCAGATGCAAGCGCTACGCGACGATCCTATCGCCGCCAGAGAAGAATTTGCTGCCGTCGAGTCAGGCACGATGCCTGCGATCTTCTACGAACTCCCGTTCAAGGTTACGCCGTCCATTCCTTTGTATCGAACTCGACCAAGGGTGGCAATCTTGCGAGAGCAAGGTGTTAACGGCCACGTCGAGATGGCATGGGCATTTACTGCGGCAGGATTCACTGCCGTAGATGTTCATATGTCAGATGTCATTTCCGGAACTGTAAGTCTTCGAGACTTTCGGGGTATCGCAGCATGCGGAGGGTTCTCCTATGGAGATGTGCTAGGTGCTGGAAACGGGTGGGCTAAGTCAATACTCATCCATGAAGGCGCTCGTGCACAATTCAAAGCCTTCTTCGCTCAGCCCGGCACATTTGCCCTAGCAGTTTGCAATGGTTGCCAGCTGTTCAGCTATCTTCAGAACATAATCCCGGGAGCATCGCATTGGCCACATTTGAAAACCAACCGGAGCCAACGTTTTGAGGCGAGGGTAGTGATGGTGGAGATTGTTCCCAACGATGTTACCAGCAAGTCAGTCTTTTTGCGACATATGGGCGGGGCCAAATTGCCGGTGCCGATTGCACATGGGGAAGGTAGAGCTACTTGGGAGAGCGAGTCATCTCAGGAGACGTTCCAGAGCGGGACATTGACTGCAGTCCGATATGTTGACGGGAACGGCAAGACAACGGAGGCCTACCCTCAAAACCCTAATGGCAGTCCCAAAGGGTTGGCGGGCTTCCATACGGAGGATGGACGTGTACTCGCGTTAATGCCTCATCCGGAGCGTGCAGTCACAAGAGAGAGCAATAGCTGGTATCCGACCTCGTCGAAAGAGTGGGGAGGCGCCGGTCCGTGGTTTAAGATCTTCCAGAGTGCGCGGGAGTGGTGTGAAGAGAAGCAAAATGATCTACGATTAGAATAAATAGACTTGTACTTAATATTAAGCAAAACAATAGTGCAGGGACTCATGAACAACGAGAACGAGTGCCACGTCTGCGGGCAGCAGTGTACGCCTTAACGTCCTCAAAAAGGTCGCGCTCGACTAAACGTTTAGTGATGGCGAGAACATCACTTTCAGCACGATATGACGCCAACATTCCGTCCAAAATGAGACGGAATTCAGTGTATGTGGGATCATGCGGATCGTGGCCGTCAGCCGTTGCTTCCACCAACCGCTTAAACAGACGAGAAAATGAAAGTTTATTTGAAGATGATTTCTGAACCAAAGAAGAGAAGGTCTCCTGAACCAAGGAAAACATCCGACGAAGGATCAAACTTTCGAGGTCTTGAGCAATGGTTACGGCGAGAGAATCCGACCCCGCAAGCACAATGTTGGAGAGTGCATGTACCACACTCAGCTGACTACGCAATAATCGAAACCACATCTCCTCGGCGGGCACGGAGTTGGCGTGTTCCACGCCAAGTGCCTGGCTACCGCACATGTCCACCACTAAACGGCCCATCGATGCAAGATCATTAAAAGCATCATCTACGGGACCTTCAACATCCCCGTCACCCTTGCTGGCTGCGGATGCGACCAAGGTTGACGCCAGCACTGCCGTGAAGTCGTCCAGATGCTCGAACACACCCAAAATATCTCCACTTAAATGTAGGGACCAAAGAACTGCGTCATAGACACCGTTTTCTTCACATATCTCCTTTATTGACCTAAGATCGAAGTAGTCGTGTGGAATTGAGTCTAGAACAGACCGGACTGTTTGCGGATCATGGGCGCACAGAAGCTCTACATATCGATGGCGTAAGGAAGACTGCAGCGAAGAGGGGGGAGAGGCTTCAGGAGATCCCAAATGCGATTCTTCGTGAAAGGGATGAATGAGTGAGCGAAGGTAAAACAACGCCTTTTCTTCATCAAGGGCTTGGGCTGCTTGTTCGTGAAGGGTTGGCACCCAATTGTCGACGAGTTGCGCTGCACGACCCAAATCAACCTCAAGCAGTGAAGGGAGCGCGAACTTCATTGACTCTATGATATCGGAAGAAATGCCACTAGGACCACATGTTGCATGCTCCAGCGAACTCTTGACACCTTCAAATACATCATCAACCCCGCACTCAGGATCTTGTGAGTAATACAAGATGAGGTCCGCCCACTTCGATTCTTGCATGCTCCAGTTGCGAAGAATACGATAAAAGCCGGCTCGCAAGAATTGTCGTAACATTGGATCATCCTGTCCAAGAGGATATATTGACAGCAGGCACTCTGCTGCCAGCTGGCGGTCTTCGCGCGTACTTTGATCGTTATCGCCCGCAAGGCCACTAAGTAAAGATCGACTCTGATTATCGGCAAGCTTGATGAATTGGGGGTACTTGGGCGCATTACGCGCCACAAAGATACGTATGAAGGTGACATCATTCGAGGTCAGCTCATAAGCATCCATAAGTTCGAAGAGCACGTTTAATATCGTCTGTCTATCAATATCGTGGAGATTTTCGTTCAAGTCAGAGTCCTCAAGGGCAAGGTCAAGGGCATGAAGCATTGCCTCAGCATCGAACCGTAGAAGCATGCGGAGGTACGGATATGTCGGCTCTGGACCATCGTCCATGTCAGCCGTCAAGATAAGCCTGCCTTGCCATAGAGTCGACCGTCCAAGAAAAAGGAACTGAAGAATACTGCGTTTCGCGGAAGCTGCTTCATCCTCAGTGAGAAGCTCCCCACTGGGAAATGATTGACCACATAGAGAATTCCCGATATATGGAAAGACCTTGTAAGCATGGGGTACAAGTGACTCGACCGGAGCCTCCTCGAGAGTCGATGTGTCTGGGTCCGAACCTTGAATACGAGTCAGCCTTTCCCTCCTGGTTCGCTGGATGGTGCGGATTAGCGAAATGAGCCTGACGATCGGTGATACGTAGTCACGCAAAGCACGAGTGTATACATGTATCAATGCGTCAAACAGTGAACGTTCCTCGCATATTCGAAGCGCTTGGTGGATGTCGAGACAAGCCGGATCGATGTGCCAAATCAATTGTTCGACGACATCAAAGGCATGTTTCCCCTCGTAATAGGCCACGAGTTCCTGCGCAAGTCTTGGGGGAACCAAACGCACCTCGCTCTGTAGAAGGAATGGCTGGAACTGGACGAGGAAAATGGCCTCGATACCGTGTGATTGGTACATATCATAGAGGTCTTCGAACAAGAAATCGAAATCGTTGAGAGCCATACTGGCCCTGGTGCAAGTCCTTACGAGGCCTTCAAACAGCGAAGTGCGATCCACACCGCGGTTGTCCGGAGCTCGGTGAGTGTCATCGGTGAGGCGATTGTCGGAGAAAACGTAACGGGATGAAGCAATCATCAGATCTCGCAATTTCCCACCAATAGTTTCCCTTCTAAAATCTGAGTCTTCGGGCAGACCTGCTTGATTCCCGGGTGCTTCTCCGACGTAATACAAACGCGCCACCTCAATAGCGCTAAGGAAGTCCCCGGATTGAACGAAAGCCAGAATCCGATCCGCCCAAGTCAACAACGTACCAACTCTCACTTCATTGGCAGCCTACAGCAATTGGAATTAGTAACGAGAAGAGTATCGGCAAAGTTGCTGAATACCAATTCAAAGATTTTCCCCTTGTAAGTGTCAAAGCTTAGCCGAAGAGTGTCGCCTGGCTCATCTGGCTGTGGTATTTGTGGGAATGGACAATTGGGAGCTGATAAAAGGGTTGATGAAATTGATGAAATATCAAGTGGAGTCCTATCGACAAATTGCAACGTTCGAACTCCATATACCTCATAGAATTTCCTGGTAATCACCACAATTTGCTAAACGAGGCTTGTGTTAGCGGCCGTGGGTCTAGTGATATCGTGAATCCATGCTTACATCCAAATTCAACCAATGTAGAGAAAGGATATCATTCTCTACAGTGATCTCACCAGCATCCTCAAACACCAAACGATAAGAAGGATTAGAAGATGCCTTTTTGCCGGAAGTCGTCGACTTTCTTCCGCCTTTACTTCGCGCATCGGTGGATTCTGAGCGAGGTATGGTCCGTTCCGCCCTGACGCGTAAGAACATCAGACTTCGGCCCCACGAGTAGGCAAGTATAGGAATGGTCAGGACATCCGGCGACACGGCCCGCTTTCCACCTTTCGACGGGGAATCTGACTCCTTGTCCCCATTCAAGGACACGCTGGGGAACCAGGCCATACAGCCCCGCCACATCGACTGTGGCCCTTCACCATCCTGTCCTGCCCTATGTCGTCGGAACCACGTTCTGGGAGACGGCCTTAGCCCAACAATAACTAATTTTACGGGAGTAAGTAGAGCAATGACCTGAAATGCGTCAATCGGATGTGTTGAGGATGATGAGGGTAGCGGTTCCATGTCTAAAATCGTGCCAGCTTTACGATTACGCTCCCTAGTGCCGGTAGCAGGCGGTGATAAGCGGGGGGCTGATGCTTCGATTCGAGGTGGGTCCCGAGATGGAAGTGATGTGGTAGAAAACGAAGGCGAACGATCCAATGGGCTAGTTTCATCTGGATACTTTCCGAGTATCCTGAGTACGTCATTGGCTTCTACGAAGAGGACTTTTCCCAAGCTGTGATAAAACGCCAATCCAGAATCGTCCGCAGAGACGAACGCAGTATGTCGAGTACTAACAAATCCTATCCGGATAACTTTCGACCCTCGTAGATGACCCTCCCTTCTTCCCGAAGCTACTGACACTAAGTCGGTTGGGGCAACAAATCGCGCGGGGCTTTGAGGTCGAGATAAGTCGAACAAGGTGATATCGCCTTGGGAATGCCCAACAGCGAGGAATGTGTGATCAAAGGACAAAGCAAGGGCAGAAACAGGACCTGGAAAGCCAAATGCGAACGCGTGGGTGAGCATGTACCACAGTGTTCGAAAAACTGACATACTCGTGCTTTCGGAGCTGCATATGCACTTTAGCTGTTGCCGAAAGTCGAATACAAATGTCCTCCCTGTCTCCGTCCCAATGCAAATGATTCCCTGAGCTAAAATAACTGTAGGTTTCCCCATGTGTGAGTCCAAAATCGCTGCTGCCTTGGGTGCAGTAGAGAATATTTGAACACTAATAGTTCGCAATGGAGTCCACTTGAATACATCTCTCTTGTCCAACACATTCAACGTAGGAGGGTCAGGGGAGTCTGCTTCGCGGTCGTCCTTATCAGATGAGTCGAAATGCCCAGAGAGAGAGGAAGCACGAGAAATTGCAGAAAAATGAGATGGATCAGGCGAGAAACCGTTCGTACGAAATGTGTTGGCGGTGGATGATGATGGGTTACGGGGTTGGTGCTGGGGTAAGAAGGAACGTAGACGAGACACAGTCGGATGAAGAAAAGGCGGTCGAAGGGGGGACGGGGAATCGTTGAGAGAAGATGATAAAGCCCGTATCGGCGTTTTCGACCCTCCCACCACAATTTCAGGTACTGGCGAGTCCCTCTCGGACAGAACCTCATCCTGACCATGGGTAAGCCGGGACAAACGGACGGGAACAATGCGTTAACACACTTGATAATGATTGTACTCGAATCCCTCCTTAAAAACATGATCTCCCATCTTTTCAGAGCCCGTGGAAACATCTAGGTGTGGATGACTTTCCTGAGCGGGTGGCTGCGGTTCATCTAGGACATCGGCGAGTTGAGCATCATAGCCGACCACTACTGGGGCGTCTTTCCCAGTATAAAGGAATTCTTCATTATCATCAACTTCATCCTCCTCGTCATCCCCTAAAAGTCCAATGTCACCCCACGTCATACCTCCTTCCTCGTCATCCCCTGCGAGAATGTCGTTGAGGCGTGCCGCGTAATTGGAAGAGTCCAGTTTTGCATCATCTGTAAGCACTTTTTTGCCAGTGGTAGGCGTGAATCCCCGGCCTCTTTTCTGATGGACGGAGTGAGGCAAGAGGTCATCCACGGTAAAGGACTCATCGCTTTCATCACCAGATGTTAGCATCTGGGCGCCCAACTGCAGAATGGAAGTTGCCGAGGCGCTAAGTCTATTCACGAGAGTTTTCTCCCATTGCATCGACATGGCTTCGTCAGACCACACTCGAGATCCATGGTGAGGGAACACCGAATATGCTGAGATGGTCATGAGCTGACAGAATAATGTGCCTCGCAGCCCATGGGTCATTTTGAACGATTTTGGCGTTGGTTTCGCCATGGGCTCCATCGGTGGTGGGATCTGGCACGGCGTAAAGGGTGCCCGTAATTCTCCGCGAGTATGATATCTAGTGAAACGTCTCTCCTTCTTTCATCTCATAGCAACTCTCTCAGGGTGAACGATTAGTCGGCGCCGTGTCCTCAATCAAAGCACGAGCACCCGTGACGGGGGGCAATTTTGGTGTGTGGGGTGTGTAATGGTGTTCTTAGCTATGTTTTCCTCTTGCACTAATTTGTTCGTAGGCGGGATGTTTTCAACGTTTGACTGCGCCGTGAAGGGGTATCGACAGAAGGAAGATGCATGGAATGGCATTATCTCTGGATTCATGACTGGAGGTTGTCTAGCTGCTCGGAGTAAGCGTCGTTTTAATATATCGATCCACAGGCATCCCATTCATGCGTTTTTCATAGGCGGACCAAAAGCTGCATTTGGCTCAGCGGTTGCTTGCGGCATTCTGCTGGGGGTGTTCGAGGGTGTTGGTGTCCTGCTAAATCGTGCGTTCAGCGAAGTGAATCGCCAGACACTGCCGCCGCGTAAGTCCATAAGCCTTGAATGACTTCTTATTCCTCGACTCATCTCCGGTCGCCAGTACCTGAACAGCCGCCAGCGCCAGCAATATCATAAGTTGTGTATCATTGTTACCACCCACAATCTCGACGCATCCCACCTCCGATTAATGCTCTATTCAACGAGACACCTGCTACCCACGTTATTATCATCTTGACACTCTATCCGCTGTAAGGGATATGTATAGAGATCTTGTGCTCTGTAGGACGCTCCGCATTTAATCGGCGTCGGTTCTCGTGTGAAAGCCTCTTTGGACTTTGTTCCGCGCTGAAAGCTGGGAACGGCTCGTTCTGGTTGTACTTCGCTGCAGCGTCCTCAAACTATGGCGATTTGATGACCGCACCCGACCCGGTGTGACGCCAGTGTGGTGCCCGTACAAGGGTGCACAGACACCAGGATTCTCCAGCCATCTTACCCAGATTCTGGGTAATATATGTGCCAAAAAAGATTTCAGAAAATAATGCCTTGAGGTTAGTCGCGTAGCTCAGGAACGTGAGGGCGTCAAAAATCCCGACAAAAATTCGTCATATGCATTTTTTGGTTGCTCTCGGGTCCTTTAGACTTGAAGTTTGAGATGTCTTGGAGGCAGGGATAATGGCCCAGTGTCCTACTCAAGTGCGATTCTGTCAATGTAAATAAATTTGCTCGAAAACCACCTCGACACGGGCAACGCGGCTCGTGGTTCGTAGGATAAAATTGTCGGCGCAAACAATGATGAATACATGCTTTGCGTGCAGTGTCGAAACCACGAAAGTTTATTCCTTTGAACCCCTAGGGTGGGCCCTCGATTGTGACCCCACCGCTAGGCAGGATCCCAGCCTCTACTAAAGTTTGCGCCACAATATTTGATTGTTGTTTATGTCGAGCCTCGTATTTAATTATTCCCAAAGTAGAAGTCCTAATCATACATGAATTCAACAGGATTGGGCGCCACCAGCATGCGTCGTGAAGAGACTGCGCTGGAAGCCGAACAAGGGCCTGCGTTGCCTCCAGTGTGTCTTTGCGTTATTCCCTGCTTTCTCGATTACGATATTTGCACTATCAGCCGGCGTATCACCAACCAAACAACCAATCTTACCCCCCGCCTCCAAACGGCGGCGGCGACGACTTCGAATCCATCCCAACGAACCACGGTAGACTCCTTATCATTTAGAGATATCTCTGGTTATTTTATTTGCCATTGTTGTTTACAGTTTCCGTCACTGACGTAAACTCCATTTCCGGGGTATGGACAATTGACACTTCTTGGGTCCCTCCACGGAATGCGTTTGGAGCTGATTTTGCCGTCCCGTTTCATGGAGATGAGAGCCGAAATATCACTCTTCAATCAGAGTCTGGCTCCATTGAAGCAAAGATACGTTTAGTAGGCGATAATAAGGACGCTGCTGTGTTCAATCTAGAGACAAAGAATTCGGAAATAAATGTCTCAGTTGTCAGTGTGCTCCTCCGCCTCGGAATTTCCCAAACAACTCCCCTCATATATCTTCGCGATACTTCTCACAGGTCTCCCGATGTAATCAACAACCATTCGTACTCTATGTGACGTCCACTTCTGGAAATCTGGAAATTAGGGTCCCTCGAGACTTCCACGGATCCATCATTCATGAAACGGCTTCGTCGACGTACACGACCTTCTCCCCCGGAGTGAATCCACATCGCACAACTATTTCAATGATCAATGGAAGCGGGAAAACATTTGTCGCCCGTCATAAAGGTGTGTCGTAATGTTTAAGACTATCTACGCTCTGTTCCCGCCAACTCGTCGACCCCTCCCCCATAATTAGAGGGAGATACCAAGCGCCAGAGCGCCAGTGAATGGACTGGTGATCGAATTGTCGCAAAGACCGAGCGAGGATGTATTTACTTTGCCTACGAAGATGAGCCTCAACGCTCCGTCATTGGTGCTTTCTTCAGGAAACTATCCGGTTAGAACATTGGTTTTCTAAGGAACATTACACCTGGATTCTCCCTACCGAAGGGACCTTCTTCCTGGCATCCAAACACTGGTTCGGATTCATATGTGTCATTGTACTTGTAACACACGCTACCCGATTGATGAGATTTCACCGGCACCTGGCGAGTATTCCGGCCACGGAGCGATCGAGTGAGTGAGTGGTACTAAACAACTCTCCGAGACGCCCTCAGGAACATTCCCCACAAGTGGACTAGCAGGGGCACCTAGTACTACATAAATTGGCGGATGCTACCCGAACGGTAGTAGCTGACACATTCGTTGCCAGATGGCTGGGCGAGCCGATTTTTGTTTGAACGATGGATGCTTTATTAAAACAGCGGTTTTGCCTATACTCCTAAAATCCCGAGGCTCCGCGATCGAGTAGGTCCCATCAGTGACCACATCACTTCGGTACCAGATTTAGTCTGTGGTTGACAAACCAACACGGTTGGAGTCCCTTTGGACCAGCTCTTGTGTGCTCACAGAACGATGACTAGCCTCAGGCTGTACTGCCCCAGCGCAGAGCCATGGTATTCCCTCTTGGCAGTTAGTAACGCTATACATTTATAATCGGCATAACGATTGGGCAGGTATCAGTTCTTCGCTAACTTACTACCTCTACGTGCTTCCTCACTGTGGTGTAACCTTCATGCTTAAGGTGTTGCAGCTGCTCTACTTAGCTGCTGTGGTGCAGCAGTTTGAATCCATCCCGAGAATTTTGACCATGTCCCCATGCTGGTGGGGCCATTTTTATCAGGACAAGACAAGCAAAGATTCATCTAATGATGCTTGCACTATGAATTGATACTCTGAAGCTGTTACGCAGGTGTTGAACGAGGTCCACGATAGCGCGAACATCATATACACGCCACCTTGATCGTGGACCGCGGAATGGTTCCAAATGGATCATCTTTTTTCGTCGAAAAATCAAATGACAGGCTGACTTGGTTTCTCACCAAGCGGACTCATTCGAACTGAACCTTACTACAATGTGGTCTCACCGTCGTCCCCTCCTTGGAAATCAACAACCAGTCTAAAGAACTCACGATGGCAGCGCCTAATCAGAACATGGGGCGCGAACATTCACCCGGAGGGGATTGAACGAGCACTCCACTTCTTCGAAGTTCGCGATCTTCCTCATTCCCTTAGTCTGGACATTACATGATTCTAAGTGCCCTTCAGGTGCAAGGATAAATATACAACTGTATTGAAGAACATCAATCTATGTCATGGAGACACCGGTCGTGCATAGGAGATCGTTCCAAGACCCAGCTTAGAGACCTTCACGACAACGGGAAGAGGGATCGTGGATCCGCCAGTAGCCCCTATTCGTTCTCCTTGGCTCCACCTAAAAAGGGAGTTAGCCAGGTGCGAGTATGGCTGTTCCATTTGATAACTCACCCCATGCGTTGTAACAGTTGGAATCCAACGTTGGACTCCCCAATGGGTTCTGCCTTTCGTCCGACGATATCACCCTCTTTGGGACGGAGGACAACGTGCTTCCTGGAGTTCTTGGATGCTTCAGGTCCTCCTTCGGCAGGGTGGACATCGGAACCCTTGCGTTTTGCTTTGCGTCTAACGGTGTCACTAGCTCGGATGAATCCTTCTTGATGAAATGTACCACGTTGATACGCCACAAGCACACGGTCAAGCAGGCGAGTCCGAGGTCGGCCAGTTTGAGTTTGAGGAGTTCGTGTAAGCACTACGTGCCGGCCTGTCTTTTCCGTTCCGAAGGACTTGGTCGCGAGGTGATAGCAAGAATTGGCAAGAAAATGAACCACCTTTCGATCTCCTTTACTCATGGGTGGCAACTTGATGGAGTTCTTCCCTGGGCTCTCTATGAAGGCATTGATTTCATTCAGAAGTGACTCGAGGTGCAAGTGTGCCTCTGGTGTTTCGGTCAACTCCCGTTGAACCTCCCTACCATCGCCATACATCCGCTTGCCGAATTTGTCCTTCCTCTTCCCCGTCTTCCGGGAAGGGAGCAAGCTGCCCGCTTCGGCAACCTCGCGCCACGCCGAATCACCCACTCTCGCCGCCTTTTGGCGTTCTAGCTTGCGATCTCGCCTTGCCGTGAACTGCTCCACCACCAGCCTTAGTTCTTCGAGTTTGTGCTCCGCGAGACTTTGATTTTGAATCCATGAGATAAGGGATTGGCGGGTAGCATTCCTAGGGATTTTCTTAGGAGTCCGGCCCCCTTCCGAACTTCCTGATATACACGCTTCGCAAGCCGACCTAGGATCACTATCTCCCTCTGCGCCAGATTTTGGCCTCGAATGGATATGAGATGAGATGGCTCACGATGAGATCAAACAGTAGTCACCTTGAGTCCCTAGATCCTGAACTGTGCGCATGATTGCTGACTCCAAAGCAAAGCCGGCATCCTCTACCTTTCGTTCGGAATTGTCCATCGATGATCCAGGACATGCCATGATGACATTCTATAAACCGAGTGTTATTGCTATCCCTGCCGCTCCTATTGTGTTGCATTACCACCGTCGCCTTTTCCCTTCCGTCTTCGCCTTCGTCAGGTTCTTTGGCACGCGGGAGCTCTGACTCACTATCGTCGCCTCCCCGTTGCCGCTCATCGGCTTCGACATCTTCATCCTCCGCAGACAAGCCGAGTCCATCATCGGAATTATCTACACTTTCATCACCGCTCCTGCTGCTTCCAGAGCTGAGGTCTGACTCCTCGTCATCTTGAGGCTTCTCTTGATCAGCGGCGCCAATAGTGGCCGTTTCATTTTCGGGATTCAGGTCTGCCAAGAATTGCAACTGATCCATTCCCTCAAAATTTGCGTCGACTATCATCCCATGATCATCAACCCCGAGTTGGTTTGAACTGGATGAAGCGTTGTTTTGAAGGGGACTATCGCTTCCCCAATCAATATCTGAATCACCTTCTCGCAGGTAATTTTCTATATTAGAAACAGATAGGCGGTGCGACGTCTTCCGCCGTTTGAGCGCCCTCCGTAAGAAACCCTCCAATTGGGACATCATGTAATTCTCCGGTGATGAAAGTTCGGACTCAACGAGTGGACCCGAGTCAATTTCGCATGAGCGGTGGTCCGTTGTGTCACCAGAAGTAGAGTGTACTTCCTCACGGTGCTTGAGTGCTTTCTTTCGGAGACTCTCCGACCGACGCTTCACACGGCGCCCTGGAGATGAGGGTTCAGGCCCGGCGGGAGGGCTTAGATGCTTGGGATCAGTTGCGACAACTTCCACGCGTGCGGGCTGGGTGCCAGTAAACACTACGATATCGTCGCCAGCATCAGGGATATCGGCAGTAGGACATTGAACATCGCTATTCGATTGGGGAATATGAAGAGTAGTCGATCCTTCGGCATCTGCACTCGGCTGTGCATCGCCAAGAGGGGTGGAGGCAGAGGCTTCCACAACAATATGGGACTTCCCATCCCCTGAAGCTAGTGATGTCTTGGAGAGATCGCTCAAGAGCTTATCCAAACGAGACGTA
Organism: Cantharellus anzutake; assembly: GCF_015039405.1. NCBI lineage: Eukaryota > Fungi > Basidiomycota > Agaricomycetes > Cantharellales > Hydnaceae > Cantharellus > Cantharellus anzutake. The sequence continues at coordinate 62,140 of NW_024067179.1, forward strand.
GGGTTGGTATCAAGTGACTGTGCCCCCAAGGTGTAGAGATCTTCTGCAGAGAAGCCAAATTCCAATGTGGGTATGTCGCCGTCATCATCAAGGTTTGCAGCAACAGAGTAGTCAGCAAACCGTGGACGAGACTTGCGGTCCATGGCCTCTGCTCCAGTTTCAGAAGCGGCGATTGGAACCTTCGTAAACAGGGATTCCACCTGGTTAGCGGTTGGCGCATCATCAGCCTCTGAAGAGACGTGGCAGGCTTAGCTATTAAGGCAAAGCAGATAACAGCACAGCGCACCATTCTCCACCATCTCTGGCTGAAAAATCTCCTCTTCATCGTGGAAGAGGGCTCCACTCTTGACAAAAAAAATCGGCTTGCGAAGATCTGGATTTGGTTTAGCGCCAGAAAATTTACGGCTGCCACGAATCTGAGCTTCACATTGACGAAGAGAATGTGTTCAAGGCATATCCAGATGAGAACGACGTTCGGCATACCCTGTGGTTTCATGGGATCATGAAATTGCCGATCGACAACATCCCAAGGGGCCCCTTTCCGCTTTCTTTTCCCTTCTCCCGAAATGGCCTGCTTCCCTTTGGGTCCCATCCCCCAGACGGTGTCGTTGAAGATTGGCGCCCGTTTTCCGAGTCGCACTACCTAATCACGCGGGCTCAACCGAACAGCCACACGGGAGCTCTACAAATCTTCAGGCAAGGGGTAGAAGGCCCCACCAAAAAAAAGAAAAGCTTGAGTGCTGTATATGCGCTAAAGCACGCATCACCCCTCACCCCCCGATACATTTCTCTTTTCCGACCGATGGTGGCGAGCGAGGGTGCACCTGGCCTTGCCGCTGAAGTCTGGACACTCTGTGAATACTCATTCAATGCGCGGTATACCGATCTCCAACTGATTTTGCTGCTTATATTACGGGAACCATTATACACATGCCCTATCATGAGTCAAAGTGGAGGCATCATGAACTGCATCAGGTAGTTGGCTGCCTTTAGCTCTGTTAGAATAGACAGTCAAGCGAATATGAGCGCTGCTGGTGACGCAGTACTGTAAACTATGTTGACTCGTGAATTATTCTCTCATCAGCGGCGAGAACGGCCAATCGAGAGCCTTGGATTTCCATTCAGGCGTACTTGGAAAACGAACTTCATTGTCCTTGAACTCTCCCCCAATAATCATTTCCCCCTCAAGCCGTATGATACAAATACCCTTGTCATGACAATCCCCCCATGTAAAATATAGGAGGGCTCACTGGATTCGTCAAGCTGTGTTGAGGTGAGGTGTTGAATGTCCGGCGCCAACCGTTGCGGGTCTAACCGTGCTCCGTCCATTCCAACCAATCTCCTGCCACTTACCATAACGTGTCCATGAGCTCGCCTTCCCCGTTCGCTAGAAGCACGTTCGATGACTCCACTCGATTATCCCATCGAGCCCAAACGGTATGGCCCTATTGCCTTGATGCTGTGCAGCTTAGACGCCCACCTTTGGTTGGAATTGCGTTACTGCGATGACTAGATTGAAGAAATGTACAGTGTCCCCGAGAGTTTCTTGGAGATAGAAGTGCGGAACCCCCAAACCCATGGTACGGATTTCAGGGCTCAATATTGAACGAATGGGATCTAATTGCTTCGATGACACTCCTCAGGCTACGGACGGAAAATGTTCACTGACTACGAGATCGTCTGCAGAGTCAGTGCGTCTCTTCTAGGGAGGGTGTTTAAGACATACCAATGCTGACCTTTTCGTTGTCGTATGACTCATTCGATAGACCAACATTCCCGCATTCAAACTTCGACACTCCAGCGTTCGTCGCAGGTATAGCGACTTTGAAGCCTTCCGTGATATCCTCGAGCGCGAATCAACCCGTGTCAACATACCCCCACTTCCCGGAAAAGTTTTTACCAACCGCTTCTCCGATGAGGTCATCGAGACACGGCGCGAAGGCCTAGAGAGGTTCTTGAGCATCGTTGCTGGACACCCACTTCTGCAGGTTAATGATTGGATTCAATCCCCCTTTCACGGTTTCTGACTAATGTATATGGATAGACTGGCAGCAAAGTGCTTTGTGCTTTCATACAGGATCCTGCTTGGTGTGTGACCCCTTTCACACCCAAAAACTCGAGCAATTGTAATTAGACTGACTATTACACATAGGTCTGCCAATGAGTGGTCCTAGATTATTCCCGTCTTGCCGTCTATATCTGTTGGATGGTGCCTCCTGTATTCCAGATTCCTCCGTATTTTGGCGACTGTTGATTTTCCTCACCACCCTGACTCTGAAGCTTGACTTTGTAGATATACTCTCCTAAATTTATGGCATTTACTGGACCTCCGCAGCGTCATACCAGGAGTCTAAACAGCAGCGTATCGATCTTGCATCTCTATTCATCCACTAGTGTTGTTTTGCACAACACGAGCAACTCATCCGCCACGCTGCGCACCCAGTTCAATGCATTATATTTAGCTAGACAGGCAATCATCTCCATCTCCAGTCTCAATGTGGTCTATTTCTAGTCACCCACGCCATGACTGTGAGGTAGGCACAAGGACCCCCGCACATTCTATCCCCGTGTGAGAAAATGGTTCTTGACGTGCTGTCTAAAAACCCAGGCCACTTCTGTTACCAGGGCCCCCCTCAAGCCGGTGCACCTTCGATTGGGCCACTTCCCACGGGTGGGATTACCACGGAATAGACAATCTGAATCACGCACAAGAGGGTCTGTGATGTGTGCAAACACAGCAAATTAATGATTTACATAGCGTGAGCAGAAGCACAAGGAGAATGGTATCGACATAATGCAAGCATATAATCTCCAAATTACGCAATATGGTTATGCAATGATCCATTTTGGAATTAGCCACTCACATCCTCAGGTAATGAGTTAGGCAGCCCCGATTCGAATGCGATCCGCCACATTCAACGCGAACCGGGCGTGCCCTCCATTCACTCGTCTCCAGGTCATTTCTAGGGAGAGGCAGCAGACCTGCAGTACCACTTTGGTGCTGAGCCACAGTCAATGGTTTCAGCCTGCAAATTGAATGGTGCCAGATAAGGTCGTGTAAGCTTCGGGATACCGACGAGTGCGGGTAAAGTAAACCCCAAGCAGAGTTGAAGCGAGAAGCCCACAAGACGATCAACGAAAGCCAGTGACATCCCAGATTCGAAGGCCTCACGGGACGACATAGAGCCCACACCCACCAATATGTGGGCTTTCGAAAGGGGTTTAGATAAGGCCACTTTCATATAGTAATGTCCTAGGTCCTGGCGACCTCTTTCACAGAGCCATCGGACCCGCCACTACTTGGCGAGAATTTTGCTTCTGAAGTTGGACTTGAACCCCAAATCACGAGGCGGAAGAGTACCATCACACGACGGTGAAATTCAAGCCACTTGGCGGAACTTTGCTTCCGTCCGTCGGGGTTCCAACCTCCACGATCCGCGATGCCCATTTCTTTTCGTGTGCTGAGCCGTGACCGCATGGACACAATGATCTAGTTATCATGAAAATCTCGACCATACAGGGCCACATGGACGGCAACAAGTTTCTGACCTAGGGAGATGCCATTGGAGATGAACATGATGACGTCCGAACTTGTGATGGATAATATTGAGGTTGTATAAGGCGCAAGGTGCTCCTAATGTGGGCGTAGGTTCGAGTCCATCTCTGAAGATGGTTTAGACGATTCTGACTTTGCAGCATCTAATTTCTTCCACTTCAGGACATTCTTAATATAGAATTCTCCAGCCTGAGAGGATAAAATAAGCTAGAACATATCCGCAATTTAAAGTATTATACCTTGTAGCTACTTCGTACTAGCGGCCCAGATGCAACATAGAGGAATCCCATGTTATCGGCAATTCGTTTCCACCGATCAAATTCTGCAGGCTCAACGTAACGGCCTACCTTCATAGCATGTACTGGCCAAAGGTAACTACATCAACTTCCGACTTCCGCAGTTCTGCAGGATTTGTGATGAGAATAAGTGGATAGCTGGCGGCGTGTAATCAAATATCCGACCTTTCAACGCATCGAAGACCTGATCCTCATCTTCGCCAACACCAAGCATGATACTTGTCTTCGTGATGTTGACACCTTCCTTCTTCGCATGTTCCAGTGCACGAAGACTCTGGCGGAAGTTAGCGCGTCGGTCACGGACATAGGGTGCAAGAGCTTCTACAGTCTCAATGTTGTGTGCAGACCGGATTCAGCTACAGTCGAGATGCCATCGAGGGAACCTCCGAAATCACCCGTCAGCGCCTCGACCAGAATATGCAACGCCCTGGAAGGAGAATGAATAAGAAACCCTTTCAAATTCAGGAGATCATTCTTACTTTGGCTTGATCTTCCTGATGGTCTCGGCAAAGTGAGCGCCCCCCCCCCCATCAGCTAGATCTATATGACGAGTGAGAATAGGGCCCTATCATTAAAATCAAGCTACGAACCATCACGATCTACACTTGTCAAAACAATGTACCCAAGACCCTATCGACGGATTGCCTCCGCAGTGTTCTCGGGCTCATGAATATCTAACGGTGGTGGGTTCTTGGAGGTCTTTACCGAACAGAATCTGCAGCCACGGGTACATGTATCCCCCATGAGCTGTAAAGTTGGAAATCACCAAGCCGAAAATTGTTGTCGCCTCCCTAGGGGCATACCATGATGGTGGCCGTGGCCCCACGCTTCTTCTTGGCGTCACTCGTCCCGACTGCATCACTCCCACACCTATATTGGGACACCGTGCCTCTTCGCAAACAGTGTGTAAATTGAGACCACGAAGGTCTTTCTTAATATTATTATACGAGGCGCTCGTTGGGATCTTAGTCTTCAAGTAACTCGGCAGTCTAGGCCTAACCACAGTGATGAGGCATATATGTAATGACTGACTGCGACGTATTTCCGAGAACCACTCGACACAAAGTCATCCAATGTTAGTCCATCAGCAAGTTTTTCCCGCTACTCCGTAGCGGGTCCTGCAAATTTAGGCCCCACTCTGTGCACAGGGTCCTCTGTAACCTAGGGTCCTTTTTTCCCATTCTGACCATACGACAATAGGATTTCGGCTCACTCCGCTACAATGCAACTCACGCCATAAGACCATCCACCTTGCATCACCACTTCCTCTGATTTCAGTGAGTCTCTGTGCATCTCTTCTGATCCACTCTTTAAACCATACATGCAGATTTGTGGATGTACTCATTTTTGAATGGTGCGTTGGACCTCGATCCACTCACCATCACTCATTACACATAGCTTCATGGTTTATATTTCACATTGTTAACGACCAATGACACGCGATTACATTTAATGCATCTTAATGCATCATATTCTGCATGCTCACTGTTACAACTCTCCATTTGTTGGATGTGTTGAAGAATCTAACCAGCTTCCGCCGATTGATGATCATCTCCAACGACTTCATGATTTCCTTCTCTCCCGATCTTTCTCCCTTCAACACCAAACCTTGGTTGGTGCTGCACTAGGTGTTCAATATGCCAATGAATCCGTAAGTGGGTATCCCATGGCATTATTCAATGCTTTCAACAAATCCCCACTGCATTTCCTGATGCATTCACCGTTCTTCGTCATCTGGATCAAATTAATCATCAAGACTTAGTGGCTCTTTCCACCATGTCCATCATCACATTCCAAATATTCTCAATCGTGTCCAATTACGCTCCATTGTATTTGACCACATTGTCACCGACTCTCACTGTGATTTTGGTCGTATCTCACACTCTGAACAGCCTTCTCGTTCTCGATGTCTACCACTGACATTCGGTCAGAACGCGCAAACCATCTAGCCAACTTTTTAACTCAACTCACACGGGCTGATGTTCGTTGGGGCTGTCTCCGTCGTTTTATCGCTCACCTTCACTTGCCCATCGATTCGCGTGCAGATATGCAATCTATTTGTCACTGTTTGCTTCGTTTCATCGCCGAACAGTTTCCGTCTTTTCTCCCTTCTGACATGGATCCTTCACAAGAATGGTGCCTTCAATGTGCTGCTCGTTGGCCGGAAAAGCTCTCTTCTATGTCCAAGACGAACTCAGTGAAACATTTTACTCTCTTCTATCTTCACATCGTCTCGCCAGATTCATTTGTGCGGTGTGTGCTGAGTCCAAATTATTCAACCAGATGCTTCCTCAACCTGTAGACTTGAACAATTACGATTACCACTTACTCCATGGTGACTATCCCTTGCACGCTCCCCTCGCCCTTTTCTCGATTATCCTCTGCTGCAACATATCATGTTATGTCTGGCAGGTGTTGCCTCCCATACCCAATCCCTCGTGATCCGCATTTGCAACGTCTGTCATCGATCTCTCAAGCAACATCAATGATCTTTACTTCGGCCCCATTCCCAATTCCGTGAACTTGAAGAAGCACTGATTGCTCGACGGCGTGCCAAAACATGGATCATACATCTGCAAGACAATGGGTCCCCACGTCTCACACACACTGCAGGACCCACCTCCTCATCCACACTTCCTACTGCTCAAAGAGCCCTCAAGGGTCGCGTCATAGTATTTCCTGCTCAACCAGATGCCCAATGCAGCGATGTGTATTACGTTCCATTTCGCACACTTTCAGATCGGGACGCCTGTGTTCACGGTGTGTGTCCAAGCCAAGAATGTGGGTGCTTGCCTCTGATCAACCTTCGAATGAAATAGATGGCACCCCATTGTTTTCTTTTGAATCAAATGTAGTTCGGAAGTATGTACATAGCTACACGGCGTGATATCTGAGATTAATGATCAAAATCAAGGCGGAATGAGTAGCGGGTACTTGCCGCGCCAGGCGGCGTCCACCAGTTATTCGGTAAAGGACTTAGAAGGAGCAGTGCCGAGGCCACGAGAACGTGCGAAGTTAGATGCCAGTAGTCTACGCGCCATGCCTTCCACGTGCTCTCATTCGCCACAAACTTGCCACCCGGGGCAGTCTATAACGACTGCCGACCCGATGAGGTGATCTTCACCAAATAAGCATGATCTGAGACTTCCGACTGCAGGTTGGGGTTTCGGAGTTGTATCCCTGGTTTCGAGAAGGTGAGAAAGAGCGGCCGGAAGGTGAGAGCATGACAATTTCGCTTAGCTTCGGCAGCATCAATTTCGTCCCCACGACACTAAGTAAAAGAACCTGATATCGGAACCGGACATTATTAGACTCCATAAAAGACGATCAAGACAATCGAATAGCAGTCCTGATGAACAATCATGACCCATAACAACTCGTCTTTATCATTTGCAAAGTTTCGAACTGCACTCGATCTCCTCCGTCCATGTACAAATGGCAACACCCTTCGGATTGCATTCCTTCCCTTTACTTTTCTTCCCGGCTTTATGGCATTTCCCATGATCGCGGCCGCTTGACCACGTCAGCGATTTCTTATGGATCACAACTTTCCCCCCGCAAATCGACGCAGTTGGATTAGGCTCTGCGTTCGATATCGTCTGGTTATATGAGTAGTCCCACGCGTTGTTGCACGTAGAGACTAAATCACAGGGTGTATTGGGGGAGCGGTTAGCGATTACGAGTGTCATTTCGTTAGAACGAGTGTTTTTGGTTCATTACCTTTACTGGGCATGATGAGACTTGAATTGTAGAAACCTCCACCCTCTACGTCGCATACGAGATTAGAGTAGGTGAAGTCCGCGACAGCGAATCGAACAGCAGAAAAAGTGCCAAGTAGTATTAAAGGTGAAGTGAAACGCATGGCGGACGCGCGCTCAAGTAAGGACTTGAGAGATCAAATTCAATGAAGGTGCAGTAAGAGGTCGTCGTCAACGAGCGAGAACAAGACACTGGGACTAGGATAAGTGATCAAAGAAAGCTTGTCCTTTTATATGGTGCAGCGAAAGATCACCCGGAAGTGTGGGCCCGCGCCGAAAGGGTGTGTTACAACAATAATATATATCAACATTACTGTATTGGGCACTCCGGCACGTCAACAGATCATGATCGGGCAACACAAGGCAACAGTTCCACTGTGTTTTGAGATAAAATATCCAAGCTCGGATATTACCAGAATCCTCACGGAATCCTGCAAGTATCTGCGCGACGAGGCTGGATATTGAAGTATTCTTATAACCAGTCACCCCATCATATTGCTCGGATGTAACATGGATACGAGACAGCCCAATTGAAGAAGGGTCACGACCAGGTAGAGGGTTCATACACACTAGTGGCGGCTGCTGCCTAGCTCGGGTCCGCGACATGACCGACACCCTCCCAGTGTCAGTGACTCTGTTCCCGCTCCAGCCACTGTTTTTCAAATTGTAGTGGTATGTGACACAGACATGCGGGAGGCCAATACTGCGCAAATGGACTGCAGCATGGACTGCAGCGGCCATCAGACACCTTAAACGCGCGAACGGTGACGTACGTGCTCACATTCAAGTCAAACATTGCCCGGAAACCTGTCAAACCCCCCATTTGTTCCCCCTCTTGTATCTAACTCTGTATCCCTTCGACGTCGGTGGCTTCCACTGTAATCGACGTGCTCCACTAAGCCTATGCAAATTAATGGCTGCCCATTTGTTCGCTCTAGCTGATCGGCGCTTTCAAGAGCATTACTCTTTTTGGTTTGTGGTGTTCGATATCATGCAGCGCCTGTACAGTTGTATCTATGACAAAAGTAAAGTGGGCCAAACGGGCCGGGCGAGAAGAGTGGCGGGTTCTGTCGTGTCAGGCGGCGTCCACCAGTGCAGTTATCTACAAAGATCGACACACCGAACGAAGTCGACGAGCAACGCGAAGGAGGGGAGGGAGGCAACGGTAAATGCAATGCGAAAGTGGATTGACCAGACAGATACGACTAGGCGAAGATATTATGAAATCCGTCAGCGTGCTCCAGGCAACCGGTGCAGGCCGGGGGTTAGGTACTTTACAAAAACAGGATTAACTGAAGAAACGGAGAAAGGGCCGGGCGGTGGCGCCTTCAGTTGCGTTTGAAGGCTTAAGGGGTACCACAGCGATGGGCAGTTGGCAGGAGTACTGGTTCAGACTAGCAACAGTTTGGACTGTTCGGGTTTTTGGACGGTATAAATTGTAGCGCCATAGTTTTCCATTCCTAGGACGAGTTTGAAGGTTTCAATAACTGACCGAGAGGAACACACTGCGACGTGTTTGTTTAGGGGGGTGCAAGGGATTATGATACAACATCTTTCTTCAGACCTCCCAGGATAGGCCGAAGGTGAGCCACGTTTGGTGAAAGAGGAGGTCCAATTCGCTAGGCAGTGTTCTGAGAAGAGTAAATCCAATACAGCGAAGGGCTAGACTAGATCCGAGCAAAGTCTTTCCGAATTTCTGAAGACTATCTGTAACTTCGTTGTCGAACTGGAAGTTGGTGAAATTTCAATCCACCCGGGAATAGTAGGGAATGCCATTTATGAGAATATCGAATGCGAGGGACAATTTCGGGTGAACTCCCTCAGCCATGGTCTGCCACGCAGAGAACTAATACTTGGACACACGACCGTCAAGGAAAAGCAAAAGGGTTTCGCCTCAGTCTTGAAGTAGAGAGCCGAATCGTTATCTGCCTTCACTAATAACTAATCGAGCCAAACTGACGCATTGTTCCTTCAGCAATGGGCTTCGTGGTGATCTGAGACCTTCCGGCTGCACTTTGCTTGGATTAGGGTCTTGGGGGTTGTGTCCCGCACGCAGGTGGTTTCGGAAAGGTACGGAGAAGCCCTGAAGGTGAGAGCATGACAATTTCGCTTAGCTTCAGCAGCGTCAATTTTGTCCCACGACACTATGAGATTTTAGAGAACCCGATATCGGAATCAGTCATCATTAGACTTCATAAAAGACGATCAAGACAATTGCATAGCAGCAATCATAGCAACTCCTCTTTATATAATCATGCATCATTTGCAAATTTTCGAATTGCACTCGATCTCCTCCGTCCATATACAAGCCGCAACATCCTTCGGATTGCATTTCCGAATCTTCCCTCTACCCTTCTTCCCGACTTTCTGGCATTTCCCATGATTGCGGCCGCTTGACCACGTCAGCCATTTCTTATGGATCGTAACTTTCTTCCCGCAAATCGATGCAGTTGGATCATGGTACGCGTTCGATATTGTCTGGTTATATGAGTAGTCCCATGCATTATTGCACGTAGAGACTAAATCACAGGGTGTATTGGGGGAGCGGTTAGCGATTCATTTTTGCCAGATCGAGTGTTTTTGGTTCATTACCTTTACTGGGCATGATGAGACTTGAATTGTAGAAACCCCCACGCTCTTCTTCGCATACGAGATTAGAGTAGGTGAAGTTCGCGACAGCGAATCGAACAGCAGAAAAGATGCCAAGTGGTATTAAGGGTGAAGTGGGGCGCATGGCGATAAGGGACTTGAGTGATCAAAGTGTATGTCGTCGAAGGGCGAGAACAAGACACTGGAGCCAGGACAAGTTCTACAGCGTGGTCAAGAAAGCTGGTCCCTTTTTATATGGTGCAACTAAGGATCGGCCAGATGTGTGGGCGCGCCCCGAAAGGGTGTGTTACGGCATTGCATGTATTATTACTGTATTAGGCACTTCGGCCTGCGACGCAAGGTAACAGAAGATTAGGCGCGCAGCGAGGTGGTGATAGACAAGGAAAACACGGAAGTCCGTTGTCGACGATACAGGATTTGTACAGGATGTGGTTAAGTAACCATGATACCGCTCTGCCGCTATATATTCTTTGAGCTTAAGTGTACAGTATATATGTAGTTAAATTTCCCCTACTTAGGGTCTAAATTGACTTATTTCAAAATAAAATATCCCTGCTCCTCACCCACTAGAAGGGCCGCTGCTCGGCCATGACCTTGATTGGGAGAGTTTGCCCAGGTGAATTTTTACTTTCTTTTTACATATATATTATGCTTGGCACCCCATGCAGCCCTGGTCCTGCAGATGGTTGAACCCCAACTGAACTTCACCGTGCAAAGAGGGCCTCCCCCAAAAGCAAATGGCTAACCCAGGGTCCTCCCAAATATCTTAGAACAATTTCGCAACGTATAATTTCCACACACGCTTCATTAGATCTTCACACAACTTCTCGGACGCCGTCCCCACAGCACCCGTGAGATTCGTTGCATGGGGTGGGATGAGTTTCTCAAATCGATGAATGAACGAACTAATTAATCAAGAGCATCTGTAGCACCATTAAAATTTTCGCCAAACAAAGCTATGGATACATCCCATTTCCGGGGAAGGGAATTCATGAACCTACCTTGATCCAAGCTCGCATCGTGCATGGAGTCCCTTCTGAGCTAGGGGTTGCGAGATCGCATCGGCTCTTGCCCAGTTTGTGAACGTAGGCCCTGGTTCAGTATATATTGAAAAAGGATAGGCAAGACGATAGTTAGATATGGCCAGAAGGGCGCGACGACGAAAAGGACACGTCCGTACGCACCGGGAAGGAACCTTGTGTACTCATCGCCGAGGCGCAGCGAACGTTGGGGACCATCTAACCTGTCATAGCACCTTCAGCGTGACAGCACATGGCCGGCCGAGCGAAAACACCACCAGTAAACCGAGGGACAGTTCTATCATCCTTATATGTTAAAAAATGTCTATTTCTCATTCCGGGGAAAGCGCTGAGTGTGGATCATGTAACAAGTGGACAGGTTTATTGCCGATGTTAGAAACCGTAACACCGACGGAAAGTTTGACGAGGTCATCTACCGGAATGTTCAGGCTGAGCTTGAGTGATGGAGCTAGCACCGAGATCGTCAGTGTCAGAAGCCGGCTGAACAGAGCGAGAACACTGCGTGTCTGCATCATCATGCCTGAGGGAGTGGGCACGACTTTATACTAGTTATGTACGATTTGGATATCAAAAGCGTATGACAGAGGTAAAAAGTTCCGAAAACGGTGCCTGAATAACTGGGATAATCAAGGTCAAGAGGTCATTGGCGAGTCAGCGGAGAGGGAGCCAGGACATATTCTGCAGCATAGCGAGGAAAGCTGGTCCTCTCCATATCATGTAGCCGGGTCACCCGGGTGGCCGTACTACGCCAACCTACTAACCATATACTAGACGATGGCATGGCTAGGCAGGTGCTCACTGTCATGGGATAAAAAAAAATGTGCGTGTCGCCACCAGGAATCGAACCTGGATCGTAACGGGACTGCAATCCACAACGTTACGTCTTAACCATTGGACGATAGCGACGTCAATATTGGGTGGGTTGGTATGCGCTTAATAATTATCTCACAATCCTACAACAGAACTAAATCCAGGCGGGCACTCACGGTGAACGTCCCATCCCTAAACGTGGTGCTTCGCCATTCCCACGGCACAGGAAAAACCCGACGATGGCGCGGATCAGTGAGCTTGCAGCTGGGGAGGCTCGGGAAGTGTGAAAAGCACCATCGTGAACGCCACCTCAAAACGTCTCCACATCTTCTGATGGTGCACACAAGCTGACCATCTCGTGGAGGATATGCGAGGCTTTCAGGTACACCTAGCGGAGCTCCTGATAAGAGCCATCCGATGCGAAGAATTTAACCATTGCGTTAACCGACCTCCTGGAAACCATACATTTATGCACAAATTCGTGCTCAAGGGGACTATCAGAGTCGAGAGCAGGCCATCAATCCCACTTCCTCTCTAGCATGCTGGAGTCGAGCGGAAAAAATCGCAAATTCAAATAGTACGACATTATTTAAGACGGAACAGCGTACTCGGAGTTTCCAGATTCAGGAAAATTTCCGTGCGCTTGAATAGTAGAATAGTCTTTGACGCGCCCATGACGCGATAGGTGGGTTACCAGAAGAATGCTCCTTTTGAACTAGTACATAGAATTGAGATCACAGTGCCTCGTGGCACTGGCGACTGGGACATGCGCGGCTTCGACGCGTTTAGCATTTGAAACCCTGATACAACGTCTATATGCGCATGTTGCATAGGAAAAGCAAAGGTTGCGTCGAGCGCAGCCTCGAGAACTCCTCACCATGTAACCGCGGCACACAACATGTGCCTATTGGCACGGAAACGAGAATGGTGAGGGTCTTCCTGCTGAACGAATGGGAGCATGGTTTAAACTATTAACCACTCATGCCATTCTTTGAGACATAATGTTAAGCCCAACAAATGATCTGTCTATGTTATCTTCGGTTCCGATTGGATAGAGTCTCGGAACATCATCGGTTGCGGCGTGACAACCAGCGAAAGAAGTCATCACGCGCGTCTACGCACAACCACGGCGTGGTTCGCGAACTCTTGAAGGCACGACGCGCTGTTGAGAATACGCCGCTTCCATGAGCGGAAGCGGTGGTTGTGGAAGTCTGGCATTCAATCGGTATTCCGACGCGCCAAGTCACGCCAAAAAGCATCAGGAGGGCACCAGAAGAGTTTATCCGTAAATGGGGCCATCGGTGAATGGACTGAGCTCTTAGCACGGTGCCTAACGCAGCGACAGGCACCAAGCTTTGATGAGTTGAGTCATGTGACTACCAACAGGAACGGAATCGGAATCGGAATCCTAGTCTCGATTGAACGCGCAAAAGCGTGCTCGCAAGACGCGTCCTCGAACGCGGAAATTATTATCGGATGTCCTCGCTCGCGCATGCGCCCAATGGTCATTGCTTTACAGCATAAAAAGGGTTGGGGACACCTCAACGCCTTCGATAACCCTCTAACTAACAGCAATGGCACTCAACATTGTCCAAACTGTAGCCACTGTCGTGAAAGAAGCCAGCAGTTTGGCTCCTTTGCCTGGACTTTCATTGGCAGCTTCATTGTTGAATCAGACCCTCGCCGCGGCACAGCAAGTTGACCTGCAGAAACGCCAAGCCGAGTGCATTACCAAACTCTTGGATCAAATTGTCCCTGTTGTACAGGAGAAGTTCAACAATCTTAATGCGCAAAATATGCAGCCTCCTTCTTCACTGCTGGACAATGTGAGGAGACTGGAGAGGTAGGGTGGCAGACCAGGTATTCAGAAGAGCTGCTCATGAGATTCCCTTTGCAACTCAAAGCACCCTGCTCAGGATTAATACAGAACTCATGGATTTTCTCTGCCATGGATTCTTCTGGCGATTGTGCCACACGGACCGCATGGCACTAGCATTGTCCACGTACTATTCTGAAATCAGCACGGAGTCCCAGTTATTTGGGGTGTGTAGACCTGTTTTTCGCCTCAAACCTTCCCTGACCCACTATATTAGTTTGAAGTTGACGTTAACGCGTCAATGTATCGGGAGGAAGATCGTCTGGAAAGAGCGGCTGATTCGCAGAAGATACGGGACATTGTCGCGCTCCTCGAAAACTCTCAACTGCCTGAGCTCGTCCGAACTGATAGCAGCGGTGCACTTGACCAAGAAGAGATGCGTGAAATCATGCAAAGGCGTGATGTGCTCCTCGCTACTTCCGTTTCGGACATACATGAGGCTCTTGATGCTATTTTCGCGAGGCTTGAGGTTATGCTGCCTCCAAGAGGTGTGGGCCCCCCAGTCACTAATTGGTCCCAGAGACAGCAGGAGGTATTTTATAGATTTCCGTTAGCTTTACCCCTTATTAACTAGGATTGTCACTAGGGCCCCGATATTGAACCAACTCTTGTTCCATCTCCGCTGTCCACGGGCTTTACGGGTTCTCCGATAACTCCTGGCTTGGGTTTTTTACACATCAAAAGAATATACACAGCGTAAGCTCCATAAGAATCAGACAGGAACGTGCAAACTAAGGGTACTGCCAGTTCCATCTCGTCTGTCTCGTTAGACGATGATGGAAATTCTTCGTGCTTCGAAAGGGGAGATTGCTCTGAGGACTCTTGGGTTATCTCCAGCAGCAACGAGCCCACAGAAATTTCTCCGAGCACAACGCGCAAAAAAGACACTCATGCGTTGTCGATAATACCAGTTCCTCATACCGCCAAGGTGCTGGCGTGTCAAGGGTACAGCCTTGCGCCGGAGCCTGGACGTTGTATGCTTCTGTCGACCATGGAACCTTCGTGGGATCCTCTGAATGGCCCGGGTATTCAATCCCTACGACAGGAAGTGGCTAATCGCGCACACACATCATCCTTTCTGACAGCAAACGAGGGCGGGCATCAAAATCAGCGTCACGTCAAACAAGAACATCCTGCTCATTCCAGGGATCCGCTCCATCACAATACCGGAACGTAAGTGTCTACCCATCTCTGAGCTTACGGATGCGAGTCTCCTGACCCAAGTCTTACCTTGTACTTGTAGGCTTACCATCACACATCACATCAAGAGGCGACGATCCGGCGCAACAAAAGAAAACAACCCATTCCCGTCGAACGACGTTGGCCTGGTTCGGGATGATGTCGCTGACTGGTTTGATTCGGGCACGCGTTGGACAAAATTGTTTGGTGGAGGCAACCGTGTCCCCATAGACTCCTTTGCCTTTCGTCCAATTGAGCTTGACACGCTTAGGGTTTAGTGTACGGTACACGTCCGAACAGGACTACCCCATTTGCGCGATATATGAGATAGATTAAAGCCCCGAAGTGGGGGGCTGCTTGATACTTCTTGGTGGATGCTTGTTCCTTATATGGAGTCAAGCTTGGTGCAAAAGAAATACAACAGTCGGCTGATTCAGCATACACAACGTTATGAGCAAACATGTATTGTTAGCCCAAGATGAATTTAAGCAACCCGATCTGTCGCTTCCCATTCGACCTACTTTTACTACTACTCGACTCTTTCATCTCTTTATAAGTTTCTTCGTCCCTGCCTGGATGGTTTCAGGCACATTTTCACAAATCAGCTTACGCCGCCTGACAACATTGGTAACTTGGAATATCGTCAAAAGAAATGGAACAGTGCGCAGTCCATAAGGGAACGTAGAGTGTCTTGAAAAATGATAAGAATTCCGAGAAAGAGCGAAGTGGAAGTTAGCGGCGACTCTTTTCATAGGCTTGTGCGACGCGTGAAGTGGAAGTACGTGACCCTATCGATAGGGCGGTAACTAGTTCTGGTTCGACCACGCAAGTCCGACGTAAGTACTCTATTCGTACCAAAAGGTTGTCCATGTTCCTAATATCTGCGGCTCCAGTGTTCTCATGGTTCTCGAGGCTGGGCCCTCAAATCATCATTTAATTTCCAATGGCACTGGTAACTCAGACCAGTATTGGTTGAAATGGAATACGTGCAAGGAGGGGTGGTGCAGTCCCAAAGGCCTTATAATGAGTATGTAATACCCTGGGATGGGTACTTCATTCCGTCCGTAAACCCAATCCCCAACATACTTTTTGTAGCAGATGTTATCAATATCGTGACACCCAGTAGAAGAGTTCTTGACCGCTAGGCGTCTGTCAGCATGCAAGAGTGGCGTGAATAATCATGACGCCAACTTGAACTGGTCGTCAAAAATCGGCACTGCCGCCAAATGCCGCGCCAACTCTTAAATCCTTTAGGACTTGAGTGGAGCCAGAAAAATGTTGCATTGCTCCAGACGCACTCCAGAGCACCCTCTGTACTTGCCAGTCTACGGACATGGTTGCAGCAACCATGGCATCAGCTTACACCGTTCATCGAGGGGATGACTCGTTCTTTCAGCCCCATAGGATCATTACATGGTAACGTTATTGATCATAGGACAGGGGAGGAGCTATGCGAAACACATGCACCCATCCATACTGGCCCCCTCGCGAATCAGTATGGACAAGTCATTGCCCATTCCTTGTCTCAGAAGACTCTCATGAGGTACGACCAGCGTGTTCCAAGATGTCGCTCCACCGGATTACGATAGAAACTGACCCAATGCGACGACGGGAATTAGGACCCTAATCGTATCGCATTTTTCAATAATGTCATTAGCAATCCAACGGCTGGATGATTCTCCTTCATGCAGCCTACTAAGCCCGCATCATCTAGATCGCCATCCAGAACGTTACGAATCGTCTACGGAAAACAGCAATGGAATTGAGCGACGACTGCTCAGCACAGAAGGCGGGAACGTCACAAGTTGAGGAAAAGTGAGGACTGCAGCAGGAGACATCATGCAAAGAGGCGTGGTGCGGTTGGGGACTGCGGCTGATTTTTTGACGAGATAGTCTGAAGAGGCAAATGAACACGAAGACCGGTGAGTGGTTTTTTTTGACACGAAACCCCGTATCGAGTGTGCCGACTCGTTGCATGCCGCGTCATCGTTATCATCATCGTTAATTTCGCTCATACGAACCCAAAACATTGTTCTTCCATATACAGTAGCGGACGCTCCGTTATCTATGCCGTGCTTTTCTGCAGGAGGCTAATCGGACCGTGAGCAATTAATTTGCCCCAGTATTTGAATCATGAGCGAAGTCAGCTGCCAGGAGGCATCTGACCCAGTACTAGTCTTGGGTGGAAAGTTGAATATTAACCCATTCCAAAGCAAAGCATTTAGTGACGAGTAAGGGTGCATGAGCGGACCAGGAAGTATTCTAGCGCAGTAGATATAGACTCCTGGATTTCTCGGCCTGACAAGGCTTTGTCCTCCAGCAGTATCCAACGGAGAAACTTCTGCCTCCAAACTTACGATAAGCCCATCGTACTCAGACTAAAGGGTGGACAGAATGTTCTGGAGGAGAAAGAAGAAGGAATCGGAGAGACGGGTGGACACCCACGACACCACATCTATTCAACCTCATGTCAGCGAGGAGAGGGCTACAACCCCCCTCGGTCCAGGGATCAGTACGAGGTATGTAGGATGGGCGTTCTAGTATTCTGCTATAGCTTAGAAGCACTAATGCTCATTTCGTTCGCCGGCGAATTTTAACTGGGACTCTAGCGTTCCCGACAATGAGAGGGCCACATCAAGCCCCGCGGTCCCCCAGCAACACACTGAGTATCTTGCTCCAAGCTCTCGTCCGGAACCACAGAGACCCGCCGGAGACCCGAGTGGGAGTCGTCGTCGTCGACGTGCCGATACGGCTTGCGTTTATCGTAGTGACTGCTGCGACCCCTGTGAGAATATGGAATGGTATCGCGAAAGGAGGAAGAGGAAGGGGCGTCGTAGAACATCTGATTGCAGTGACATTTGCGCAGAAGTTTGCTGAAAGATTGATGGAGAATCAGGTGAGCATCCTTGAGTAGAACTTGGAGGGTTTATCAGCATCACCAGTGAAGGTCAACAAGCCTGACGGCTAGCACACAGGATCTGACGCTGGCATTTTGGTCGCCAGTGATATCATAACACCCTCTTTTGTTCAACAAGAAGATCCGTCCAAACCAATAATCCTTCAACGGTGTGCACGCCTATGGTTACACATCAGCACCGGTGTCGCATGTTCTTCGAACTCCGAAATATTGATACATGTAATGACACTTGGAACGAAGGTCTCTCCAGACTGGAATACGACGCTCGGTCCTTCTCCAACTCTACGTATGTCCATTCTTAGGATAGGGATGGGAGAAGACTCTACGTTTGAGAGCGTTCCGCTCAGGGATAAATCCATTCGTTTCCCGGCCGCAGTGGAAAGGGAATGCACCATGCACTGAGGGAAAAGGACCAGGTACGTAATCATCAATAGACCGGGGCCCTGTATTCGAAGTCCTTGTCCTTCTGTGCTGCAAGTTTTTAAACGTCAGAAGCTTGTGAGACGGCGTCCATCTTGCTTGCAGTGGTATTTCCCCTAAAGCGCTTCCGCATGTCAAGCTAAAGCATCCAACATAATGGCATGCAGAAAACGACAGCCGATAGAGTAGACATGGTATAAGTTTTGTCAATTTGAGAAGCGTAATTGAGGAAATGTAAGCTCCGAAGGTAGTACTCGCCTTGGCTCGCTTACAATCCCACAAGGCCTTCCTGAGATGCTTGCAGTCATCCGGTAATGAATCGAACAATACCCGATCTTTCATACATTCGCTCGGCAGATGGCCCTCCTTGACAACGCAGTCTGATTTCATTAGGCAGGACTTTAGCTGCCTCACGAGAGGATCGCAAACGCCGGCATGTGGTGGTGTCTGATCTAGTTGGACCGAAGCTGATATTTCTTCTGGCATGATGCTGCCCGCGAGCTTGGAAAGGCGGGGAAGCGAAAGACGCTGTGAAAAAACGTGAGAAGAACGGATGGTTCCAACCAAGGCTGTGCCATCATGAGAAATTGGCTGACTTGCATAGGCAGGATCTCAGCCTCTACTAAAGTAGATACTCGCAGCACTTCGACGCGAACAAAATGGATTTTTTCAGTGATATTGGAGGGGGAAGTCTGTACAAGCCCTCTCTATTCGAGCTTGTAGCCCAGGAGCAACTTAGGGATATGCTTCAACCGGCGCTCAAGTATGTTCTCTCGGTAAGTGCGGCAGCCAAGACGCGCGCGTAAAACTTGTTCCCACTGATGGGGGCTTATTGGATTTTGGTGGGTGTTGTAGGTGTTTGCTCAGCGATACCCGAGATACCTCCTCCGAGTCGTCAATTGTCATGAGGAGTTCCATGCCTTGATCATGTTTTTTGTGGAGAGGCACTATTTGAGAGAATATGGTGTGACCTATCGGTGTGCGCAACGGACGCTTGAACCATAATTACTAATGATGATGACCAGGCGCTTCCTTCTCCGAACACTTCTATGGGCTGAAACGGCGCCGGAAACCGATTGTCGAGACAGAGCGAGCGAACACAGCTGTTGGCGGTATTCCTGCACAGGAAAAACTGCGCCGGATTGACGTCCTGAGCTCCTTATTCTTTCTCGTGAGTAAATGATGATTGACTCGACGCATTCATTCTGACACAATCGCTTGGACTTGCCACGTAGGTGGGCATTCCTTACCTCCGCGCGAAGGCGCAAGATTATTACGAACAACTCGGTGGGGGAGTAGACCCAGAACTGATGGAAGAGCCACCAGCCGCGAGAAGGCTGAGAGTTTCCGAACAGGCAAGCTATTGTTTGAGTGGAGTTTTGACGTCGCACTTACATCTCCGTGATGTGGGTAATATGAAACGCCCTTTGGTAGACCCTAGGTAATCGCTTACGAAGACTGTTCAAGGCTGTGTATCCTTGGGCAAATGGCGCATATGAACTTTGGTTACTCGGGTATAATGTTGCGTACTTGTTTGACAAAACAACGTTTTACCGACCATGGCTCTCGTGGATTGGAGTTGATATGAAGCGCATGGGTGCCGATGATTATGTGAGTGTACAAGTGCGACTTGGTGTTTATCGGGCTTATCTGGCTTCTCGGCAGCAATTGATGGAAGGAAAAGCGACTCAAGCGTTACAGGGACAGTCTTCGTCACAAAAGAAGAGAGGCCTTTTGGCTTTCATTGGGCGGCTACTTATCAGCTCCCCACAACTGCTCCTTGATTCGTTGAAGGTTCTTTTGCCGATGTCGATCTTCTTTGTAAAATTTCTCGAATGGTGGTACTCTCCATCGTCTCCCGCCAGATCATTGGCTGCAGCACCGACGGGCCCCCCCATTCCCCCACCTCGAATGCTCCCTCCGCACCCCCGTGGGATTCCCATTGATGGGACTAAGTATGGAGAATGCCCTTTATGTCGTAAGATGCTCGAAAATGCCACTGCACTGCCAAGTGGGTATGTATTTTGTTATAAATGTGCTCATGAGCATGTGGAGACGCACGGCCGCTGTCCTGTAACGCTTCTTCCAGCACGGATATGGCAACTGCGAAAAGTGCTCATCTAAAAGAGGGATCATACAATTGTTTGCTTTATGTGTACATATGAATTAGTCAATTATCGTTATCTTTTTATCTCTATTGACGATGTCGCGCGGTTGCACGTTCCAAGAGGGCGATGTGGGTGTCTCTGCTGTGGGAGATGAGATGAAATTTGTATCCGTAGTTGAATTGAGCCTCCATTGATCACAACACTTGTCAACAACAATCTCCCCCTTTCTTGGTTTTCCGTTCTCTTTTCTTACTCTTTCTTCTTTTCCTCTTCCTCTTCCCCCCCTCTCTCACCACCGTCGCCGCGCCCGGTTCGTGGTCGACTAGACCGATCCTAAAGCTTTCCCCCCTAATAGTTGCTGGCGAGTCTTCCAATTAACCAGACTTGTTTCTTGCTTCTGCCAACTTTCCCCATTTGAATCCTGCAAAAAAGTGGGCGCAAGTGCATTGGGTGATATCTTCCCAGGCTTCCTTCCTAGTGTTTATCTCCTCCACACCCACATCCAACTGTGTTATAAGGTCGTCATCAGCTTAGGGATTCGTGGAACAACCAAGCCGAATTGAGACTCCTCTTCGGAACGGCGTCTCCCCTATACAACGGCTTTCATCGGGCTCAATTCTATCCTGTACCCCTTAGTGCTGAGACAGCAGAAACGCGGTCCAGACTATAAGATACCCCTCGCGTTCGACATTCGCTTCCCGTTCCTTTCCCTCGCTCTAAATAGCGATGGATTTCGACTCAGACTTGGAAGCCCCCTTCCGTAACAGACAACCATATCCAGGGCTCCGTATACCTCAAGGGGGTTACGCTCGCATGGATGGTCAGAGCCTCGATGCGAAAGTGGTCGTCATGGGCAATTCTGGTAAATATATTATCCATGAAGCGTCGGAAACTGTCAGTCCTCATACCTCTTTTAGCGGTAGGAAAGACATCACTTGTGCAGAGGTACACAGAAGACAGGTTCACACCCGCATCCACTACCTCCACGACGGGCGCCTTTTTCGTGACTAAAAAGCTCTTTGTGGATGGCCTCAAAGTCCGTTTGCAGTTGTGGGACACGGCTGGTCAAGAGCGATTCCGAAGTATGGTGAGATTTTCCCATTCGAGTCACAAATTTAGCTCTAGCATTTACACTTTGACCTAAAGGCTCCCATGTACTATCGCGGCGCGAGCGCGGCGATACTAGTATACGACGTGACAGACTTGAGTTCTTTTGACGATGTTCGTATATGGATTGATGAGCTCAAGCATCATCACAGTACTTCCTCCGCTTTCTCTCGTTCCGGCTCAACTGACAATGAGCGTGAAGAGCCACCGCTCATCATCTATGTTGTTGGGTCAAAGGCGGATCTAGCGGATAAGGGAGAGCGCGCGGTGACACTAGAATATGCTCGAAAGTCCTTGCACACATGGTACCCACCAACCCCTAAACCCGGACCAAACTCTTCCCGCATATCGAATTCGACGCTCAAGGCATCCAGTTATATTCGGCCTCGATTTATATCCCTCACTACTTCCCTCTCTACCCCTGCCATGACTCCTCTGACTTCTCCACCAAAGGATTCACATTCGTCCAATGGTTCGCCAAGCTCAGCACCACCGCTCGGCCGTTCCCGATCCGCTCGTGTTTCCCCTGCCCCTTCTCGTCCACCAGAAGCGTTACCACAGCCCAAGCGGCTACTTGCCGCGACACACAATAGGAGGTGGAGCGATGCAATGATGGGCGACGACGCGATACGCGAACAAAACGAGTCGGATGACCCGTCTACAGGAATTAGTGGCAGCGGCCGTTCATACGATACGGATGTGTTCGACGACAGCACATCATTGGAAGAGATTGAGGAGTTATATCCTCTTGAGAAGGGCATGGAGTTGTTTGAGGTGTCATCGAAGGATGATGAAGGGGTGCAAGCACTTTTTGCACATTTGATTGATAGCATCATTCAGAGAAGGGATATTATCGAGGGGGAACGACTTGCAAGAGGGAGGAACAGCGTTATGTTGGATGGTGGGACAGGCATGCGGGGTGACGGCGAGGATGGCGATGACGCTACCCTCCCGGATCCCCGGAGATCAGGGGGTTGGAGCTGTTGTTCGACATAAGGGCGCAATACGTAGCCGAGCAAGCCATGTCCTCGGTTCGAGCTGTATCTTTCCCGTGGTGAAGGGACTGATCGTTTCGATCGAGGGTCCTGCCTAACCTGGAAATGCAAGCACCTTCAGCCACGAGCTGAAGGCGACCCTCTTCCATCTTTTCTGAGGGACTGTCGCCACACAACCCTCGACTCTATCTCAACCGTATGAATTCGTTACCAACAAAAATCTATGCACAGTTCTGGGATGACTTGGCATTGGAGGCCAGGTGCCCGCCTCTTTACTTCTTTGTATGTCCCTGCCAAGATGCGGTCCGTTTTCAAGCAGCCGAAAACTTCTCCATCTACTCGATGAAACTACTGGCTGATCGATATTGGTGCCAACCCTTCCACAATAAGGACTGCCAGCTCCCCCCCTCCTTTCTGCCACTTTCGTCATTCTGTCGTACTCTACAGCACATCTTCCTACTATGCAACTGATGCATTTCATTATCTTATTTGATTCCTTGTCTCTTCTCTCAATCCTCGGCACTATGCAATTTTCGTGTCTTTCAAGCAACACTCATATCCCTTTGTTCGTCGTCCCCCGGATACCGGCATACAAACACCTGATCCCATCTGGCGCCGCTCCCCTCTCCTCCATGTTTGTACCCAATCGACCAGGTTTGGGTTGTTTCCGCACACCTTTTCTTCCAAGTCACTTCAATTACCGCCAAACCCCATTCATCCAATCTCCCCCCAATCATTGACTCGTATGCCTTGGTTGTGTGACGCCACCTCTTTCATGACTGATCATGTCTTGCGAAGCGGGCAAGCCGCTTACCTCACCCATAATTTTTTGTGTTTTTCTGCGTTTTCCTCCAGCTCCCCCGCCCTCCTTCCTCAAGTACCATGTCAGATCTCCTCTGGTTATTTTTGCTATTCCCACTTCTCAATTCCTCTTGATTTTTTTCGTTTCCACTCTATTTCTGTTGACCATGTACTATACTTTTTTATACCATTTTATGCTTTCGTGGCTCATCTGGACCACAGCAGCACGCAAAAACAATCGCTCCAAGTGTGTAGAATTTGTCCAAACGCGAAGATCATGTGATCAAATGAAATAAAACAAATGATCGTCCAATCACAGTCAATTAGCTGAGTAATCGGGCGCGCCTCTTTTTGAATGCCGCTGTAATCTCACTGCGTTTCGACAGGTCCGGAAGACAATGTCCGGTCAGTTGTCATGTATTACCCACAGACTTTGCCGTATTTACGTAAGGCCGACCAGCACCGAACTGAGTCCCTGGCAAGTCCGAAGTCGCTGAATAAAGTATCATGTTCCAAGAGTCGTTCTTCCATCAACTTGCGAAGCCCGGCCGGCCTGACAGTCATTTTCCAAAATAATTTAAGATATCGTGACTTTGTAAGTGCTTTGGGTATCTCACTTAGGCAGGATCAGAGGATGTAGGTCGAGTAAGAGCAGGGGGGGAAGATAGAGGAAGAAGGAATAGATTTATTAGTATACTCTTCTTCTGTAATGACGATCCCCTCATGTACCCACTAAGTACCGGACGGCCGCACTGCCACGTGACAACGAGGCCGTGGGGTAATAAACCAGAAATATTCTCCTCCTCACTTAGGCAGGACTCCAGCCTCTATGACTTCGTAAACACGGATAGAAGGTTGCGCTCAAAACAGACTTGGGATTCAGACAGGCATTCCAAGAATGCGTTGGCATTGCCTTACTAGGAAGATCCCCTCCCCTTAATGTGTTTCCTCTGCTTCTGTCAATCTCTCGTGTCTGGTCTGCTAGTCAGTTTGATGGTTGTTGTCCTAGACTTCAATACCAGTTGCGCTCGATTCAGACGTAAGGCTACCACACGCTACAGTGTTGCTAAGCCCTTGTCTATTTACAAAGCAGAAAGCCGCCGCCGTTCATCCAAATACGGAGATCCACTCCTGTGGATCAAGCCAACTCTTTTTTAGGGAAATGCCACCCCACCTACTTGTTGCTCGCGCTTCCATGCACTGCTCGAATGCACAACAGTATGTGGACATACTGCTTTTCAGAAGGTCTACAAGTGGGTGTTTTGTGTTATCTTTACAATCTGATTTCATGCCGCGGACTTCCTGATGGCGAGTAACTCGGAGGGCTACGGACACCATACTGAGTTCATACTCTTACCGTACCCATCCAATCGATGGGGCGCGTGTTTTCCGCAGTTTACGGAAACGGATGCTGTATTGACCTTCCTAGAAACAGAAAATGGCAACGTGGGTCACAATTAACGCCTTGCGGCGGGTCTACCGCCACAGGGAAACGAGACAGGTGAAACTCTGCGTGAGGGATGCGGCGATACTGAGTCTCTGCCGCCGAAGGATAGAAGCTCGTTTCCTGGAGCCCTGCATTGCGGATCTCCGTCGCCAACGTATCCTATTTGGAAGTGGCCACTTTCTGTGCTAGACCCGACCTTTTCAGCAGCAGGTCCTGCGGCAAACGTCGTCGCTAGGACTTGAATTTTTCTTGGCGGTGGCTTGGGGTGGGCGATTCCCGTTTAGATGATATCAGAGGGCCAGCGGGGGTAAGAGCACAACTTAGAGGGGAAAGTAGTGCGATTGCGGAGGTAGGCAAGCCACGGTTTTCGTGCTCGTCCTCGGCTGACTAGGAAGACCCTCTATTGAACGAGCGGCGTGAGGGAGTTGGGGTTGACCCCAGTTATCAGTAATATGGTACGATACATGAGTTCTAGTGTTGTGATAATTCCTGCTTGTATACATGTCGTGTGATGGTTAGGAAGACGAATACACAATCTATTCAGGGATGGTTTTAAGCTGGAATGCCCTTGTGAGCCTCAAGAACTGAAGAATGCCCATTGAATATCGCACCTGTAGACCATGAATGCTTGCGACCTCTTCTTTTAGTTCCTGCGTTACTAGACGATGCTGCTTCACTGTCGGTAACCCCTTGAAGGCAGAAGATGATATGTTAATGGCATAAAATGTTCCGCATCCCCCTACATGATATTTTTGTTGGCAAGCGAGTTGAACCGAAACAAACCACATACCTGATACATCCTGCACCATAAGTCTTGACGGGTGAAATCTTGCCTTAAGTTTATTGATTATTTGCTGTTCCCCTTCTGTGACGGGTGGCAAATTCTGCCCTTGATCCGTTGTGCCATACGTCCGGAAAGAGTTTCTTGATAGAGTGTTTATTGATGTGCGTAAACCAAAAAGCGAGTCATAGAATCTCCGCCCCGGTGTACTGGTTCGTGCAAGAGCAGGAAGACCCGGTCTGAGCATTGTTTGCTGCGGGTGATTGTAAGCAGCTTTCGGAAGCGTCGGTTGCCGTGGGAATCTTCTCTCCCAGGCACTTCCGCGATTACTATGTCTGCATTGTGGACTTCACTACGGTCAGGAGGTGTGGTGAAAGCCTTCAGAGTGATCCAGCCTCCAGTGGCGAATCGTATTCTCAGCCTACAATACAACCGTTTAGTTACGCAGACGACCAGTCAAGGCTTGAACCTCCTGCAGTCCAAGAGGCTGTCCAGTACATTTTCTCGTCCAGCTGGAGATCTTGGGTTCTTCACTTCTCATGCGTTCTCATCGTTGGCACTGGGCTTAAAAAGTTCATCAACAGCACATCATGCAACTGCCGCTGAGACTACTTTGCAACTCCCACCCATTTCCCCTCCATCGGTCTCAAATTGGCTATTTGTATCTGCAGCACTCGTATTTGGTGTCATAGTTGTGGGTGGAATAACGCGTCTTACGGAGTCTGGACTCAGTATCGTTGAATGGAGGCCTATTACCGGGACGTTGCCTCCCCTTTCCGAAACAGAATGGGTGGAAGAGTTTGAGAAGTACAAGTTATCACCAGAATACAGACTGTGGGTATTAGATTACCATCAAACGCCTCCTTGATGTGCCTACGCAAAAGTCCTTCGTTTTTGGTTTAGAACTAATCACAATATTACCTTGGACCAATTCAAGAATATCTTTTTTTGGGAATATGCGCATCGATTGCTCGGCCGTGTTATTGGGGTAGCATTTGTCGCACCCCTCGCCTATTTTTATGCTCGACGTCGCTTGACGCCAGGTCTCCCAATAGTTCTCACATCTTTGGGACTTCTCATCGGTTTCCAAGGTGCATTGGGCTGGTACATGGTCAAGTCGGGGTTGTCAGAGAAGATCATCGAAACAAATAGCGTGCCTCGCGTCAGCCAGTATCGGCTCGCCGCTCATTTGTCGATGGCGTTGCTTTTGTTTGCAGGCATGCTTGGGGTAGGATTGCAAATGAGAACGGACCACAAGTGGGCCGAGAGCGGAGTTTGGAATAGTCTTGTGGAGAAGAATGGTGTTAAGCCCTGGGATGCTGTATTCAGCAATCCAGCAATGAGAAGATTTAGATTAGCAGCTGGCCTACTAACGGGGCTTGTCTTTCTTACAGCCTTCTCAGGTACGTTGGTAAAATTGGGTCCAGATCCTTTTGTTAAGGAATCTTTCCAGGTGCATTTGTCGCAGGGTTGGACGCAGGGCTGATCTATAATGAATTCCCGTACATGGGCGAAAGTTTCATGCCTCCCATCGACGAAATGTACAAGAAATCGTATGCAAAGGAAGCGAACGGGAGCGATTTATGGTGGAGAAATATTTTTGAAAATCCTACCACCACCCAGTTCGATCATCGCTTGTTGGTGCGCGCTTACACACACTTTACAGGTTTTGGAAATGGTACTGACATCCATCTGGCGTAGGCGACGACCACATATGCTGCCATATCAACGCTCTTCTTCACCACGATATTATCTCCCCTTAAAAAGGGGGGTCTCCTTCCGGCGCTGCCTCTGCGGCTGACGTATCTTACGTATGGACTTGTAAACCTCCAAGTACTTCTGGGAATCTCCACGCTTTTGTATCTGGTCCCCGTGGAGTTAGCAGCAAGTCATCAGGCAGGGAGTGTGGCGCTGCTGGGCAGTCTAGTTGCACTAATTGCCTCATTGAGAAAACCTGGTCGGATGGCGCAATTGTGGAGAGACTCGAGAAGGGGCACTGCAACCAGATAGGTGTACGTTAAGGGGCGAGAAAGAGTATATTCGTAATTCCAGTCGGGTAGACCAAGAATGGAACGCAGGGCGACCAGACATGCTTTACGATAGAATATGATACAGTATACTGGGTTCACTCATCCATTTGGACATCTTCACCAAGCTCAGGAGCCGCAGCCGCTGGGACCTCCTTCGCGGGTAGCCGTTGCAGCCACTGGTTGATGACTTCACCTTCTAGAATCCGGAAAGCACGGGATGTATCGTCGGGAGGTCCCGAACCAATGATGCCGATGCTGGTATTGTGGATTGTGAGTCCTTTATCTTGTTGTAGTGTCTCCCGAAGCGCGTGGAGGCCATGAAGAATTAAATCGTCAAGTGAAGCTGGACGATGTTAGCTCGTTAGCATAAATTTGGTAATTAGTCAGTCTTTGAGTAGCCTTACCCTCAGCGAACTCCTCGTAATGTCTCTCAAGATACGTTTTCGCGCTCTGACTCCGTGCACCGATCGATATGGCAAAATATTCATAGGAGTTACCTGAAGGGGAGAACTCGTAGAGATGCGGGCCTGTACGATCCTCTCCAATGACAAGGAAACCAACCCCATATGGCCTCCGCCCATATTCCTGAGTGTTCACTTGTGCCTCTACAGGTCGTGTGAATGAACAAGGGACGCATCATCGAGCAAATTAGAGACGCGTACTATCAGCAATGGCTGTAACAAGCTGATTAACGGGTATCGGGCGGTTGAAGGTCATTCTGGATGACATTGCTTGCTGGCGCATGAAGTTACTGTGGGGAATATCGAAGTTGAGCTCTTGTGGACTAACGCAAGAGTTGGACATTTCCTCAACCTCAATACACGCGCGTCAGAAGTCAGTCCGGCAATTGCAATGCCAACATGGTCATCGATGCGGAACATTTTTTGTTGGTACGAGGCGAGCTCTCCAGTTGAGCGCTAGAAAATGGGATGGAGGTCTATCAACGTAATTCCACTAGATAGGATAAAGGCATACCTTTAATGCTAGTAATATTGCATGCTTGTTGGATTTTAAACCAACGGCAGCAGATCCCTGCTTTACAGCCTCCAGAGCATATTCGACTTGGTGCAGTCGTCCTTGCGGAGAGAACACGGTGTTATCGGAGTCATAAGTGTTTCTAAACTAGAATCAGGTAGCCCCATGCAATCGTTAGCTTCCTTCGTGTCCGTAAACCCCAACAATGCGTACCATGATGCAAGAATGTCAAGTGAACAGGACGCGTATGTTTCGAGTCCGAGGGCGTGACTGTTACTGGGACCTACCGCACACAGCCACACCGGCATCGACGCCCGGCGCCTTCTGAGGTGCCGTCGTTCAGCCATATCCGGAGGTAGTGGCCTTTGACGTATGTAATGACGGTCACTCATCGAAAGGCTACGGTGGATTCCACCACGCAAGGTAAGTTGGTTATTCAGCGCAGCAGCTTCCCTGAACTGTGTGGCCCCACCCAGTGGCTCCTGCGCCGATTTCTGAACCCGGCGTTGCGTATCAATGCGATTCTTGTGGCTCTGACATTACACATGCCATCCGTATAAAATGCGCTGCCCCCGGATGTGAGGAGGTTGATATCTGTCCATCATGCTTTTGTGCAGGGAAGGAGGTTGGGCAGCACAAGCCATGGCATGATTACAGGGTTATCGTATGTATTTTTCAGTTACTGTCAGTACCATGTGCTCATTTCACTGTATCTTAGGAGAGGCACTCATACCCAATATTTACAGAGGGCTGGGGAGCGGACGAGTGAGACCCATCATTGCACATATGCTAGCTCTAATCTTGGTCGTGTTTAGAGAATTGCTTCTCATTGAGGGACTCATTATTAATGGCTTGGGAAATTGGGCTGCTGCTGCGGAACACATTGGAACTAGAACACCCGAGGAAGTACAACAGCATTACCACGATGTGTACGTGGAAAGTCAAACATGGCCATTACCCGTATGTGCTGCTGAAGGACGTCGATTCTTACCTCATATGATGGATGCAAATTTTTTGTTTCCAGGATTTGACCAAGAGCTTTGATGTCGACCCCGACTTTTTCCACAATAAGAAGAAGGAGCGGATAGCTGCTATGAGACAGCGCGCGTTGGAGATTGCGAAGAGCTCCAGCGATTCAAAACCTCCACTTGTATCTGGTCCTACCAATCACGAGACACAGGGCTATATGCCGGGTCGTTTGGAATTCGAAACTGAGATTGAAAATGAAGCAGAAGAGCTTGTGAAGGATCTTGAATTCGGCCTCGTTATGCAGTATGGGGGCGATCAACAACCCGCCCCGGATCCGCCTCCGGGCATTTCAGACTCTGCCACAGAGGAGAGGAAAAAAGAAGGGGATAAGATGACCGAGGGGAAGGCGACTGAAGATTCGAAAGGTCGGGATGACGAAAAGGCGGTTTGGGTACAAGATCCCGAAGAGACTCCGCAGTCCGCAGCATTAAAGCTCGCACTTCTTGACATCTATTTTGAGAAATTGGACAGACGTGCTGAGGCAAGGACTTTCGTATTTGATCGCGGCATGCTCGATTTTAAGAAGGCGAGCCACCGCCACTACGATAATCCTCACAATGCTAACCACCCCATGTGCAGTGGCAAGCCGCTGAGAAAAAGCGACCAAAGGAAGAAAGAGACCTGATTCAAAGGCATAAGTCGTTCTCAAAGTTGCAAACAGGTTCAGACTTTGAAGATTTTATCAATGGTGTCATGCGTACGTTACCCGCTTTTTCGATGTTGCAGTGAGCACTAGATAAACGTCGGTCTTTCTCGATTACCCCGCAGAGGAGAACGCTCTCAAGGCCCGTATTTTGGAGTTGCAAGAATACCGCAACCATGGTATTACAACCTTAGCAGACGCAGAGAAGTACACGAAAGAGAAAGCAACAAGGGTCGGTACAGTTACATTCAATCCTATATGGTCGCATCTCAGCCATTTCCCTAGTTCAATCGGCCTGCATCTTTCCGAGATCTATCTGGAGACACTGGTTCTCACCATGCTGCAAACGGTCGCTTGTCTTCTATGCCCCCCGCTCACGACTCTTCATTGCAATCGTTCGAGGCACGCATGGGGAGCCATCAATCAATGGATCTATCCATTGGGATGGCACCGAAACCTGGACCGGTTGGTAGAAGACCCGGTACGTGCAAAATCAGTGGACAAGCACTACTCCTCAGTTATATTTGACCAATTTGGAGTAGCCGCTCCACTCAATTTGGCAAATGCCGCGTCTCTGCACCTTTTGACTCCGCTGGAACAAGAGCTATGCTCGGAGCTACGCATTCTGCCGAAGCCTTTCCTCATTATCAAGGAGACTCTAGTCTCAGAGTTCATGCGCCGCAATGGGAACCTGAAGAAGCGTGAAGCTCGAGATTTGATTAAGATTGACGTGAATAAGACTGGGAGAATTTGGGAGTTCCTTGAACAACAGGGGCTGTTGGATATCACCAAAAAACCGGGAGCCAGCGTACAGACATGATCATTGGTATGCGATAATATTGTCATCAAATGGTTGGGTACGGGAATGCTGTATGTACAATTGAATATGCTACATTATGTCCTTATACTATCTAGTGATGTCACGACCGTGTATCCAAAGCAATTGCCAGCACGATAGAAACCTATCAGGTTCAATTCTCCGGTAACAGATTAGTGCAATGGCAAGCAAATCACTGCGGGCTAGAGTTAGTGGGCCTCCCTTCCCATTTCTCCCCTCTATTAACTTCTTCCTCCCATCGTTTTAGCCGTTCCTCACTCCAGGTCCTCTCCTTTGTGTAGTCCTCAGCTGTCCTCAAGAACGGGCCATCTACCTGAAGGGTGTGCTTGACCTCTTCTGGTAGATAATTATTAGTGACTGGATGTGCGAAATTAGGATTATACAAATATTCAGCGCCATAACCAAGAGTCTCCATAAATTGGGTAGGGGCATTGCGCACTGCAATGGGCACTGATAACGCGGACGTTCGCTTCGCTTCTGCTTCCGCCTAGAGGCAGAATTCAGTCAGACAACATGGCTGACATGTGTCAGGAAGGTGATTTAAAATATCACTAACTCTGTTGTATGCTTCATACGCACGGATAGACTTCTTCGCCTCGGCCAAGTATGAAACACAATGCGCAAGATTGATTCGGCATTCTGGCAAGCCTGCATCCTTGCATGTGTGTGAGTCAGCATGCCATTAGGGGTGGTACTAACCAATATTCTGACATGCAAAGTACGTGGCCGTGGCCAAGGGCAGTGCATGGGTATCTGCGAGACCCACATCTTCGCTCGCAACAACTATCAACCGTCTTGCGACATAAAGAGGGTCTTCGCCTGCTGTTAGCATCCTCTGCGGGGGAAGGGGCGTCAGCTGATGCAAGAACCCACCACACCATTCACAAGATCACAAACCGCAAGCCAATATAGCGCAGCTGATCCATCACTCCCTCGAATGCTTTTGTGCAGAGCACTGATCATTTCATATCGGTCATCCCCAGTACGGTCATACCTAGTACAGGGATAAGATGTGATGAATGCGAACAGGATTCAACGTAGATTTGCCTCGACAATGTGGTGGTTTTCAATGAATTAAGGATTTGTTCCACAGATGCATTTGAAGGAGCCTGGAGAACTAATTCAAGCAGATTGAGGGCTGTTCTTGCATCCCCTATCGATAATCCGACGATGCATTCTAATACTTTCGTATTGGTTGCCAACGTCGCGTGCTCTTGTTTAATGCTGTCACGCATGCGGTTGATAGCGTTAAGGAGAATCTTCATCATGTCCGTATCGAATATTCTCCGCAGAACAATCACCCTATGGCGGAACAATTATCGTCCACATTGACTTGCACAGAGTGAGATCAGAACTTACCGGCAACGACTGAGGAGGGCAGCCACCACCTGTGAGCTATGGTTAAAAGCTGCTCAGTGCCTAGACAATCCACTGTCTCACACCTTAAATGACGGATTTTCTGTCGTCGCCGCTATCAGTTGGACCCACCCTTTCTCAACATAGGGTAGAAAGAGATCCTATCTGGATAGGTATAATTTGGGCTAGGCGGATTAACAAAACGGTCACCTGTTGTGCCTTATTGAAACGCTGTATCTCATCTTGAGAAAGGAAGTTTGAATTGGTAATGGGACTAGAAGCCAGAAGCAGCCACCTACCAACGAACATCACAGTCCGTTTCCCAGATAGAGATAACACATTTTTTGCTTCCTCAAAAACGGCTCGTACGTCAGCAGTCCCGGCAGACGTCGCGCTCAGCTCCTTGATAATGGAATGTGTAGACCGTGCAATGATTCTGGCAAGGGTAGTTTTGCCTGGAACATCCAACACACAGGTTATCTTCAAGAAGGGGAATCCTCAACGTGCACCTTACCAGAGCCTGGAGGACCCCACTGGAGCAATTAAATATGCATCACGCTTAATTGAATCAGGAAGAGTTGATAGAAATGTACCAGGAGCAAACTTCCACAAGTTCCGGAATCAATCAAGCCTCTCAACAACGTACCAGGTCCCACATGCTCCTGGTGGCCAAAAAAATCGTCCAGAGACTGAGGCCTCATGCGTTCTGCTAATGGAGCCACAGAAGATAGGCTAGAAACCCTCGAGGAGATCTTCAATTCGGAACCGAGTTTGATTTTCTTTGCGGGCCGGGACTCTTGACTGAGGATAACAGTGTCGGATGATGCAGGGGAAGAAGGCGGTGGCGGCACGTCGTTTGGCCTAGTCTTCGTTCTGGACTGGGCGGATGTGAATATTGGCGCCAAATTTTTCGATGGACGGTCTTG
The DNA here is from genome assembly GCF_015039405.1 of Cantharellus anzutake. Taxonomy (NCBI): domain Eukaryota; kingdom Fungi; phylum Basidiomycota; class Agaricomycetes; order Cantharellales; family Hydnaceae; genus Cantharellus; species Cantharellus anzutake. Next base: position 95,638 of record NW_024067179.1, read on the forward strand.
CGACGTTGCTAAGAATTGGTAGGAAAAACCCGTGATGAGCGGACAATGACTTACCGATATCATGAGAGGGAGGTAGTTGACAACCTGAATCTATATGCTGATTTATCACACGCTCAGGAATTTTGACAGAACAAATTGGACTGTCTCAATATGGCTCAGAAGCAACACTGGGAAAAGCCCTATCAAACACACCAGACAACTGAGAGGGGTCAGCTGGTCAGCTAGAGCTGAGGGAAGATGACTATTTTAATAACCTGCGTTGCTGCTGCCTTCCATGATGTTGCCAAAACGCGCGCAGCCCAATATAAATTGATTTTGATGAACGAACGTGCTTGGTTCGGATTTAAATAAGTTGACTCTGATCACATGCACGATGTTCCTCGATTCAGATCGAGTCTTAGCTGGAGGATTTTCGTGGATCATCAGACTCTCCCTGTCAGTGACGACGGCCTTGATCGACCCCCTTTGGTCCTAGCATCTCGCCGGTAGCAACCTATTGCATTCTTGCGATGAAGGTGCTTACTCAATATAATCTCGTTGCTTAGCGCATTTAGCTCATACTGTGTTTCAGTTTGGCAAAGAGATCCAGAGGCAGCAGATCCCAGGATGGTCGCCGTATTATTTGGACTACAAGGCTCTTAAGAAAATCATAGCAGCAGCCAATAAGTCACTTGCTGAGTCAAACTCGCTACTTATCGAAGTACTGCGTCCCCTGGATGTTCTTTCCTCGCCTTCGCCTGCAACTAAGAAGGATACATCTATTGCCTCTCCTCCAGAGATTACCTTTGCAGGCTCCGTCTCGTCTGGGGATGCCAACGTTGCACCTGTTTCTGTCCCCACTGTTGGGAGGGATGAAGAGCGTGGCCCTGAATTTCAACGAAGCAAAGCAATGTTCTTCTTCAAGCTGGAGCGCGAACTCGAAAAGGTACGAAACAATATTGAAATTAAGGGCTTATACGCCTCACGGGCTGCCCGCTAGATCAACACGTTTTATCTCCAGAAAGAAGCGGAACTTAAGTTACGCCTTGGTAACCTTCTGTCGAAGAGACGGCTAGCGCTTCAACTCATGAGTTCAGACGAGGAGGGGGCAACTGGAAATGAGGGTGGGATGCAAAGTTCTGAGTGGCGTGCTGTTCAAGAGGGTTTTCGCTTGCTGGAGAAAGATTTAGGCAAACTCCAAGTGAGTTGCTGAACGAATCCAGCACGAACTGGGTTCTCAGTTCCGGGATTTCATGTGCCAGAAATTCATTGACGTCAACGCCACTGGATTTCGGAAAATCCTCAAAAAGTGGGACAAAAGATCCAAGTCAAAAACCAAAGAGTTGTATCTAGCCCGTCAAGTCGAAGTTCAGCCATGTTTTAACCGGCAGGTACGGGGAATAAGTTTCAAGATTTTAATTCCACTTACCCTTCGTAATAGCTCCTTGTGCAGCTTTCTGATGCCGTGGCTGCATGTCTCATAGACCCGGTGAATGCTGAGGTCGATCCTAGCCTTGAAGATGCTACTCTAACGCCTAGTTTGCCGAGTGACGCCATCCTCTCTCAACAACTTACCGTGGAGAGTGGTGCTCCGTCAATGAGAGTTTTTCGTGATTTCGAGGTGAATCTGTCAAAGGCTGTTCAGTGGCACGACAACGAGGCAGTGAAGGAGCAGCTTGCTTTGGCTGAATCTTCTCTGCCCTCACAAGCCCAGAACGGTCGCACCCATATCATGCGAATACTTTGGCGTGCCGCCATGCTGGCGAGACCGGACATTGCAGATGCCATTATCAATTCGGCCCCTTTTGATCTGTCCTTCGTTGATGACATCAATGGTCGGACATGCTTGCATGAAGCCTCGATTTCCGGCAAACTTCGCTTGGCAGACATCTGCTTAAGACATGGTACCCACGTAGACAGTGCCGATGCCTACGGCCGGACTGCCTTGCATTATGCTTGTCTTGAAGGGCATTCAAGTGTGGCTGAGAAGCTTTTGGTCGCAGGTGCGACCCCCAATCTGCTTGATATGGATAACTATTCTCCGCTTATTTATGCCGTGGTGAACGGCTGGCTGGATTGCATCCGTGTCCTCGTGAGTCAGCCTGGGGTCACTGTAGGCCCAACCAGTTTGAAGAGTCCCAGCGACTTGATACCGCTTTCTCTTGCTGCACAATACGGGCATGCCGATATTTCGAACTTCTTGATACAACACGGGGCTCAGAGCATAGCCAACACTAATGGAGAATATCCCATCCATCTTGCTGCACGGGAGGGGCATGCCGATGTTTGTCGGTTACTAGTGCGACATTTAGACCCTTCGTCCAAGGGTAGAGTACCCAGTCCAAAACCAACCTACGTTGACACTCCGGACAAATATAATGAGTGGACCCCATTGCTGCACGCAGCGCGAAATGGCCATGTCAAGTGTGTTCAAATTTTGTTAGATGCCGGGGCCAATCCGCTCGCAATGGACGAGAATTCCAGGACCGCTCTGTATCACGCTGCCTGGTTCGGTCATATTGAGTGTGTCAACAAGCTCATTAATGCGGTCACACTGTACAGCATTAATTATGGAGGCAACGCTGCCAAGATCCCCATTCCAAAATCTGCTCCCGGGACCTCGAGCACTGCCTTCACCATGTCCTCTGGCTTTGTGCCTTCGCCTTTCGACCCATCCAGTGTGCCGGGATCCATTGGGCCTGAGTTCAAACTAGATTCGGACACAGACCCGGATGTAGACATGATACCTTCCCTTCTCCTACCACCCCCTATCATGCCCTTTCGCATATACGGACATAACTACTTGGATAATTCGTATCTTGTCCAGGTTGTTTTGGGCCATCCCTTCTCATCACCAACTGATCCTGTACTTCCTGTCAAACTCGTCCCGGATGTTGCACGACAAACCGATGTTGGACTGAGAAACTCGGCAGCTCGTGCCAAAGCGACCCCTTCACTCAAAGTTGTGATGACATCCCGCCCATCTGAGTCAGGAGGATTGGCGGCGTCACATAGCATCGTGCTTCCTTTAGCAGATGAGAGCGAGGCATTCTCGTTCCAACTCCAACATCTTGATGATCTCACCCTCGAATTCTCTTTTTATCCCGCATTTGGCTCGAAGATCATTGGTAGAGCCGTTGCATCTCCCCGCGGCTTATGCGACCTCCGGCGGGGGAACGCGAAAAGTATACCCATCTTAGATTATCGTTTAAACGTCATTGGAGAGGTGCGTCTCGGAGTTGCACTCTATTGCCTTGCCTCATGTCTTTTCATCCCAAGTTGTTATTCGATATTTACATTGTAACCCCTTTTAAAGAAGTCGCATTGGAGGTTGGCGGTACTGTGGAAACCTATTGGAAGTCTACTTCCGGGCCATCGGCAGATATGCCAATAGCATCTTTGAGCTCAATTGGTTTAAGCTCATCCGTCCATCACGGCCCTTCCCCTTCCTCGCCGTCCATCCGTTCCCCAGCTGTGACGGCGACTGCTGGGAACAAAATCGCTTTATCGTCCCTCTCTGGAGAATTTGTGCATTTAGTAATCCAGGTTACCCGGGATTTCATTCCAGTCGTGTGCCCTGAGTGGAATGTCCCATTTGTGATGAACGATCAAAAAGAACCGCTAGTCGATGTCGGGGTGGCGGACCTCTCAGCTGATCAATTTCAGCGGCTGGTAGTGGTGGCAGGGAGAACATCTGATGCGAAGCTGCCACTTGCGCAGCTGTCGAGTGCATCTGAATGGCAACGATATCTTTCTGGGTCGTTCTGCACACTGACGGAGGTGCTCAAGGTCGGTTTTCATTTCCGCCATGTCCCCAAGTCTTCATGTGAATTGACGCTCCCTTCTGCTCTAGGCACTTCCGTTGAAGTATGGCGTAAGCCTAGAACTCCGCTATCCCAACCCAGTGATTCGGCAACGGTACAGTCTAGGCCGCAACCACGAACCGAACGAATTTGTCGACAGCGTGCTCAGAACAGTGTATTCAGCCCTGGCTACCCACTCAGGAGCATCTCCTAGAAGGAAAATAGTCTTCTCTTCCTTCGTGCCTACCATATGTACTGCTATCAATTGGAAGCAGCCGAATTGTCCGTGGACCTAAGTCTAGAACTTACAGTTAATACCAAAACTGACATTAATATCTCTTGCCTAGATGCCGTATTCTTTGCGTCAAAAGGAGGCGTTGCGAGACCGGCCGGAAATGACACTGGCGTATTACTTGCTGATGAAGAGGAGATAGATACTCGCTGCCGCAGTATCAGCGCTGCTGTTAACTTTGCGAGGAATAACAATCTTCTTGGCCTCATTCTGAATGCATCGATTTTGGTCAGTCGCTTTTTCCCGGTCCGATTATATTGTTCCCTTTCCTGACATCTCGCTATTAGCAACAAGTACCTTCGTTGATTTTGGGCATCAAAGAGCACGGGGTCATGCTTGCTGCATTCGGAAACACAAATTTATTGCCTTTGTCTTCTGCCACAGGGACTTCCACGAAGGTTGATGCAATGCTCACCGAAGGGGTTTTGACATTCGTTGACTGAGCTATCGGCATGCTATGATATTTATTTATTTGGTTAGCTATGTTTCGGGATATAATCTACACGAATACAAAGGTCAAGGGAGTCGTCGCGAAAAGAGGAATTGGAATGATTAGTTGGGCATTTTGAGAAGCTTTGTCAGTTGTATTACGCGTTTGCGGCCGAAAAACACTAAGCAGAATTACAATGATGACAATCTCGAAAGATGTTCGAAGTAAGAAACTTTTTTGGGTGGTGTTTGGCGGAATTTGAGAATGGTGGAGTAACACAAAGAACAGCTTGGTCACATTAGGGCATCATCGTCCTGGAGTTCAAATACCCTGCGAATGTCCGATATTACTTGTGAGGATGTACCGAATGCAGTAATGGTACCGTTTTCCATGACCGCGACCTTATCAGCCCATTGGAGCGCATCAAGTCTGTGTGTGACGAAAATGATGGTCCCGTGGCCAGGTCGCTTGGTTAGCCCCTGAAAGAGTTGGCGTTGGCCACATACGTCCAGGGCTGAATTTGCTTCGTCAATGAGCATCATGTCACAAGTGTTGGCACGCATTAATGCACGAGAAATTGCAATTCGTTGCCACTACGAGACTAGTGTAAGCCCTCGTGTTGCACGATAAGGTGGGTAGACCTACCTGACCACCTGATAGCTGAGCAACACCATTCCTTTTAGGTGGGCATGGCGGCTCATCCGTGTCAGCAGACAGGTAGGCATGTAATGTCGTCATAGCGTACGGTGGAGGTGGATAATCCTGATAGTGTCGGTAATGCGGGTACATGTGCGTCCGAGGCCGATTATTTTCGCCTTCTAAGAGCGTTTCTATGCCGTATTCCATATCCTGCACAAGGGATAGTGCTCCTGCCGCACTCAAAGCTTCCCATATTGCATGATCTGAGCCGATATTCTCGATGTTTCCCATGCCAACGTTCTCACGAACGCTGGTACGATCGAATTTGCAAAAAGACTGGAAAATGACGGATGTGCGCTTGTGCAGATCGGAGGCATCGAATCGACGCACATCTGCGTCATTTACGCGATATGAACCATGTGAGAAGTCTACCAGACGCGCGAGAACATGCATGAGGGTCGTTTTGCCGGAGCCGTTGAGACCAACGATGGCGACGGTTTCACCCGGATTGATGGTCAAGTTGACTCCACGTAGTGTAGGCGTATGTTGACCGGGAAATGAAAATGTTAGGTCTCTAAGAAGTCCGATGCAGTGATGAAGTGAGTATATGCGGTCACCGGACCGAATCCATGCTTCTGCCACGCACTTCAGCTCAAGTTTCATCCCTCGTTTCGACCCAGGTGCGTGTGAAAGTGGATATGATACCCGATTCTCTTCCGCAGCATTAAGGTAGGGCTGCATTTTCATAGCACAGTGGAATGCCCCAAGATCGAAACAAGAGTCAAAAGACCAACGGACTGAGGTTTGGATTGAACTCAGGGACCTGCAGAGGCGTTCGGTTGCTGTTCGAGTGAGATTAGCGGAACCCATAGAGGAACCAGAATATTGGATGATGAAAGGTACCTGAAATTAGTGTATTAGAGAGACATCCTTGTTAACTCGCGAACACACTTCGAGCAACTTACGTTCCGAAGGATGTCATAAACTTCACTAGAAGTCTCCTTCAAGAACATTCGAATGGTGGCGACCGTTCGACTGGACTGGGAAGAAACAAAAACCCCCCGTGAATTGACCATTTGATCAAGTTTCATGTCCTCCTGTTTTGCAACAAGCCACTGCTCCAAGATCCAGTCTGCAAGACCAAATAACATCACTTCAGCCTTGCATGTAACATTGTATGCCATATTTTCCATCTGTGAGATGCGCTGTTTAATGGATGCGGCGCGGGATTCAAACTGCTCGTCAGGCCAATCGTCCTCCGATGAAATGAACCAGTCTTTGATGGGGCAAAATACACCGGGGAAACGCGGGATTACCACGCATGCTATGGTGACCAATTGACCGGCAGAGGGTGATCGTAATAGTAAGGAACTTAGGATGTACAGTTGAGTCGAAAACTGTGTTAGATCAGCAACTAACCCCATCATGCCGAGGGGCGTCAGAATAGTATTCGTTCCACCTCCAAATGAATTGACGAATTTGTTCGATTCATCAAGGAGATCCTGAACAAGAGGGTCTGCAAGGGCCTGAATATCCAAACGCAGACGGGACTGCAATTGAAGGTACTGAAAGCGTAACCGAACGGATTGCTGGACAAGTGACGAATTATATTCACTGTACGAAGACAACGGGAAGTAAGCGAAAATGTCGTGGTAACCAAAATAGACGTAATGACTGCCGCAAAAACAATAATCGCGGACCAAGACTCACATAAAATGATCAAGAAGTCTCCCAAGGAGCATTCGTATAATCTCGGAGAAAAAAAGGCGAATGATTGGCCACAAATTTTCGCGGCCACCCCAAATACTGCCGGACGTGATGGCACACTGAATCTGATGGGGAATACTTCAGTGGACCCGCGAGCAACATGTGTGGGTACCTTACCTGATCCAGTAAGACGGCCTGCGCGTAGCCTTGGTATGCAGGTAATGCACCTCTAACGATGTTCAAAATTATCATAAGAGGCATACGAATGGGATGCAAGCTCAGGACGATGCGCAATACGTCTAGCCAACATCGCCACAGCAGGAATAAAGCAATGCCAACGTTTGCGACATTGAACGGCCGTGGAGCACCAGGACGCAATGTGGTCGTGCTCTGTGGCGAGTCAGCGGTAGAAGCCAGACGAGAACGCTTCCATGCATGCAAGGCGTCAGAAGACGGTGCTATAGGGGGGTTGTATGTATTCTTGGGAGGAGGAGACGCTTTAGACGTGGAGGACGAAGTGTCGGAAACCCTTTCAGCTAGTTCGGTGCCCTTTTGAGCATTGGGTGAAAGTTTTCGACAGCTACGAGCCCTCAGAGGCATGCTCGAGAGGGCTGCGACAGGTTAAATCGGGGAGGGGAAAAAGTGACGATCGAACAGAGAAAGACAGCCATAAGTAGCGTTATAAGGCGCTGATACTCCGCTTGTAAACATACACATACCAAAGGCCCGCTTGAGGGTTCTCCTATTCCATAATTGGCAGGATGAATCCAAAGGGGAATGTGAGTTTTTGGGCGTTGAATGTTAGTTTCATCACATTGCCACGGCTGGGCGAAGGCGTGCGGCTAGCGCGAGTGGCGGATGACATGCAGCGGAAGCCCAGATGCCCATAGGTGCATATTGATAACAGAGTCTAGACGCGAACTGGAGGCGTTGGGGGTACTTGCGGAACGAACGAAGTGTCGTGCCCGAGAAATCAAATGAGTTGGTCGGGAGCTGCCTTTTCATAACATATTCACCTTGAAATTTCTCCTCCCTTTTTTTTTTTTTTTTTTCTTCTCTTTTTACCTTCGGCGCTTAAAAACTCGCGCTCCATGGACTATCAAGCGCCCGCCACCCGCGGAATCAACGCCGGCGACCATGGTGAACCCAGCGAAGACGTAAACGTTGTCTATGGAATGACTTCGGCGCTGCTGACCAAGAGATTGTCGAGTCTGCTCCGATCGCCGATGCCCTCCACATCCAATCCTCTTCCCCTGCGTCACCCGACCCCCTAACTTCACCTCCCACATTGCGGTCTCAGTCGCGCGGCCGCGAGGGGTATGGATTCCGTCCTGCTTCAGGAGCATCGACTCCACAAATACCTCATTCGTTTCCCACCGTCTTATCTAGCATACACGTTCAACCGCACTCCGTCGTGGACCAGAATGGCTTAGGTTGGCCAGGCACGTACTAGGATTCTTTCCTTCTTCACCTCTCACTTGTCCGTGCGTTCAGCAGAATTTCGTTTGCCAATCAGCACGCGGAGTTCACAAGAAGCTGATCATTTCATACCAGTTTCCCTCGCAGTGTTCCCTCATCATATTCCCAGTTTCGAACTAAAAGCTCTTATTAATATATTGTCTCTCCCGCCGTCCGCAAATTTTTCCAGCCAAATCTACCATAAGTAGGCTCAACTCCACGCCAGAAGAACGTGCTGCTAGGGAAGCGAAATTGG